>NC_061844.1:19347572-19352572 GCF_019202785.1 Penaeus chinensis
ATAACCCGCAAGTCAGTGACATGAGATCAGTGCTGTGATAATAGTTATGTTTGTACAGAAATTTGAAATAATTTCTCTACCGAGTGCCAAGGACTGCCGGGGTAACCGTTAGAGCTGAGTGCCCCGTTGTCCCGAGCGCTATATATCACCTGTCACGAGGCGGGCGAGCAGGGCGGGCCAGGCGCGGCGGTCACGCGGTCACCCCCACGATGGGGGGACACCGCAATGTAAACACTGAGGGGGAGAACTCGGTGGATAACTGTCCCTCCCCTCCCGCGGCTGAAGTTTCAGTCTGTAATTCAGTGGATAGCCCCACTGAATCCATTGCCTTGCAACGGGCGGGTGCTGAAGGTGGTGATCCTGATGCCCAGGAAGGAAGTGACGGCTTCACTTTAGTGAAGTCGAAAACTAAGAAAAAAAAAGCTCAACAATGCCGGTAAGAGACCACTGGCACCAAAAAGTGAATATTTTCGCCTCGCTTTCCCTGAAAGTACCACGAAAAACGATAAACTGAAATGGCTACAGAACCTCGGCAACGACTCTCGGGCCCAGGGGGGTACCCCCCTCGACCTTGTGCGAGGAGACACTCTCTCCTCGCCGTATGTGTACGTCGCTCGCTCTCAGCGAAAATATGTTGACGACCTTATTAAAGGATCAATTGGAGGTATTATCTTCAAACTTTGTGATGAGCCCAAGAAGCAAGAGAAATATGACGAATACCTTGTGACCCACTACAACAAGGCTTTTGATCTTGAACATGCGTATGCACTCGAAGGAGATCATAAGGCCATACGAGTGCACAAAGACAAGAAACCACTCAACCGTATACGAATCATATGGAAAGGAGAGCAACCCCCTCCCAGTACATACCACTTCTTTGGGAAGTACATACCCGCCAGCCACGTGAGGCCGTGGAGGGCATCCTCCGTCATCTGTTATAACTGCATGGAAAGTGGCCATGTAGCTAAATACTGCAAGGGCAAGGCGCGCTGCGCAGAATGTGGAGAACAACATACTGCCAAGGAGTGTCCTCGCAGTGCAGCAGAAGAGAGTAATGCAGAAGTACCAGCTTTTGTCCCATCCTGCTTCAGGTGTGGGATGACAGGTGTGAATGCCTGGCACTGGGGGTGCAAGGGCCTCCCTGCCCTGGCCCCTCCCCCCCCACCCCCTGTGGTCCCAGCACCGACCGCGAGTGACCAGCGCGACCCTCCCAACCCAACCAGCGGACAGGGTGCCGGGGAAGCGCCTGCCCGTGCCCTGTGTGACGTCACCAACCGCAGAGATTTCCCGCGGCTGCCGGCGAGTGGGGGTGCAGAGGTCGCCGAACTACGCGAAATGTTTGCGCAACTGGCGGAGAAGGTGAACAAGATTATGTTGATCCTCACAGAGGGTGACTCGGGCGTCAAAGCTGCCTCACTCTCTGAATTAAAGACCACGCCCCCCCTCCCTCCCCGGGAGCCAGCCGAGGCAGCCGTCCCTCACCCTCAGGCAGGGATGACCGCAGGCCAGGCGGGGGAATCCCCCGCACAACCATGTGACAGAAGTGACGTCACGCCAGCTGACCAAGGCGACATAAAAGTGCTTGAACTTTTAAAGGAAATAAAAGTTCTGAAAGAACAAAACACTTACTTAATTAATGAAATTGAAAAAAATAAAAGTAATTGTCAGTGCCGTGATACTCGTGTTACCATTAGTGCTAAACAAACGAACGAGGAGAACCGATGTCAGACCGCCAGTGCTGATAACCAGAGTGGGCGTGTCAGAGCTGACAGCCGCCACGAACAATATCAGGATCCCTGTGACATCGGGTCCAGTGACGCAACCAGCCCCCCAGGTGCACCTAGCACAGCAACCGGAGGGACTGTGCTGAGAAGTGGAACAAAGCTAAGATCAAATGTTTGAAATGGTTAAAAGTACTTTTATGTTTAAGACTACCATCTGTAATGAAATCCACAATCATAAAGCTATATGTTTATGTGAATCTATAATTTGTAATATTAGAGGATATAACAGCATGAGGTACAGATTGCCTAATAGAACACTACTCACTTATGGATAAACGGACAATCAAATTTATATCATGGAATATGCGTAGTATAAAGCCTAGGCTGAATGACCTAGAGTTTTATATCCGTAAATATAATACTGATGTTATTTGCGTGCAAGAACCTTTTGCTGCTGCTGCTAAGATGAAAATAGCACCTGCAATTCAGGGATACTATTCATATGTGAATACAGCCATGACTGGATTGTTGACATATGTGAAGGTAGCACTGCCACATAAGTTAGTTAAAAAATCCGAGAACACTGATGTTCAATTTCATCATTTAAAAATTCAGACTGCCACTGGCTATTTTTCACTGTATAATGTATATGCCAGATACTCCAAATTTCTGGCTAGTTCTCTCCCCAATTTTCACAACCAAAGCACGTTATGTATGGGCGACTTCAATGCAAGGCATCCACACTTTGGAGACAACCAACGTAATAGTAATGGGGAAGAATTCAAACATTTTATCAATAGTAGATCACTGACAGTATATGACACAGAAGCAGAGACTCATTTGGGAGGTGGCAGATTAGACTATGTATTTGGCAAAAATTTAGTTCATGGTAATGTCTGTACTTTACTGGTGCGAGAGTTAGTTAGTGACCACTTTGCAATACGAACAGATTATACTGTAGACACCAATTCAGCCACTAGATCACCTAGGCTCCGAATAATTATCCCACCGGGCCTGGAGCATCACTTCAAGGCACGGGTCTATGACTGGTATAACACCTATGAAGTAACATCTGTTGAGAAATTTTCTCAGGATCTAATCAAAGTTGTCACTGACTACTATGACACTTGGGTCTGTTCAAGAAAACTCTCAAAGAAAAAGAGGCCCCAGACCTCCCATGCACCGAGGTGGATCAATGACCCAATTCTGGCAAAGGAATATATACGGGTTCAGGAGCTTGCTAATTGCTATAAAGATAATAAGACGACAGATAATCTTCTGCAGTTTATGAAAGCCACCAAGGAATTCATTGATTTAAAAACTCAGATTCGTAGTAAATACTGGGAACAATTTCTGCAAAGTATCAATAGGCAAACTTCTATAGCTGACGTATGGAGAAAAATTAATAGACTGACAGGTAAAGCCCTCACAACACCGCAGTTCCACAGTCCACAGGAACAGGCTAATATGCTGCTAGAGCAGTGGGCAGGAAATTCTCAAGTACACTCACTTCCACAAGGGATAAAAAATCAGCTCAACAAGTCGAAAATAGATAGAAATTTCAATATAGCAATAGCATGTGCTGCTATTGACCCCTCCGACTTTGTCGAAATAACCGAGTGGGAACTAAGCAATGCCCTTCTGAAAGGTAAGGCAACCGCCCCTGGCGAGGACGGCATTACTTACAGCGTCCTTCGTCACATTGCTCAGGTACCAGGCAACCCACTTTTACATCTGTATAGACTCAGCCTATCACAAGGAATCCTCCCAAGCTCCTGGACTAAAAGCTTAATCATTCCTATACCCAAACCCAATACTGATAAATACAGACCCATTTCCTTGACCTCCTGTCTGTGCAAAGTACTTGAGAGAATAATTCTGAACAGGCTCATGTATCGCATAAATGCTAAGTTATCCTCCAGACTGTATGGATTTCTCCCAGGGCGTAGCAGTCAGCACTGTTTTGCAG
This sequence comes from Penaeus chinensis, assembly GCF_019202785.1. Lineage (NCBI taxonomy): Eukaryota > Metazoa > Arthropoda > Malacostraca > Decapoda > Penaeidae > Penaeus > Penaeus chinensis. Next base: position 19,351,266 of record NC_061844.1, read on the forward strand.
AGTACTTAACAAACTCAAACCCAGGCATGCAAACCGTATTTCTTGATCTTAAATCTGCTTTTGATATTGCAAACAGGGAAATCATCCTTGAGCAACTAGCTAGCTTTGGTATTCAGGGAAAACTGTTAACATGGATTCAAATGTATCTGTCGAATCGATCGGCTCAGGTTCTCTTCAGGGGCATTAAAAGTACTCATACAAAAGTATTTGAACTCGGCACACCTCAGGGAGGCGTACTTAGTCCCATGCTATTTAATATCCTAATGCATAGATTACTGGGCGATATACCACTTGCAGGCAATGACTCCATTATTTGCTATGCCGATGACATTTGTATTAAATCCTCATCCGAGGAGAGAATGCAAGAGATTCTAGATATACTTTCTGCAAGGGCTACTGAGTGTGGCTTGATAATTTCATCTGAAAAAACAAAGGCACTTAACCCACAGACAATCCCTCTGCCAAGGTTTCATATAGATGACGTTGAGCTAGATCTCTGCCATCAATACAAATACCTTGGGGTGATTGTTAATGATTCAGAGTTCATTAGAAACCTGAAGAAAAGGCTGTGGGAGCGACTGAAGCCACTTAAGACACTTGTCGGCAAAGACCATGGTATTAATGTCAATATTGCGAGAATCTTTTACTTGTCATACATAAGGTCGGTCATAGATTACCATGCGTTGCACCTAGTATTGTTCAAGGAATCAGAGTTGACTAGTCTAGAAAGTGTCCAAAATGAAGCCATGAGGATCATTCTTGGTGCCCCTAGAACAACAAGGATTGTGAATATGAGAACAGAACTTAATTTGCCTTCTGTTTATGAAAGAATATTATACATAAATACCACATTTAGTGTCAAATCAATTAGAGAACCCCTCCATTGTACAGAGTTCCAAAGACAACTAAAACACAGAATAGAAGAGCTATCTTTGAATAACAACACCGATTCATACTCAAATTCATGGTTACAAGTGACGTGTAAACACTTAGCTCAGCTGAACATTCCCATAACTAAGACCCTACATGGACGTTCTGTACCACCGTGGAAAATGTCGGACCTAAGTGTATATTATACGACTGCCCCCAAAAAAGACAGTGTCCCCCCTGCTATACTTAAACAGTATGCACTTGCAAGTATAAATGAGCATCTAGACACTCTTTCCAATGTATATGAATGCTACACTGACGGATCCTTGCAGTCTGGGTGCAGAGCAGGATGCGCTTTTGTTGTATATAAAAACAATATTTTGCAGCACCAGGATTGTAGGAGGGTTCATGACTGGGCTAGCACTATGCAAACCGAG
>NC_061844.1:19395072-19397572 GCF_019202785.1 Penaeus chinensis
ATGTTGATTATATATTTTTTCTATGTGGCAAGTAAACCGTTGATTTCGAGAGTTTTTATTTTTCAAAAGACTTAACAATCTCACTTGTACTATCAATTTTAAAGTAGAATGTGAAGATTTAGGTTGATCATCTTTTCTCGACGTTCATTTTCTTAGCGAAAAAGGCTCACTTCAAATTTCGATTTACCTATAGACCAATTCATATCTCTAATTCCCTTCATTTTTTCACGAATCACCTGTGAAGAAGTCAGAAGTCTCGTCAATGTTGTTTAAGGCATATAGAATTTATGATAGTGAATTCATCGTTTGGGAGCTCGACGTCATTTCTGGAACATTTTCCAAATTAGGATATCCTCGTTATTTTCTGAAGTCAGGTATTTCCATCTGCGAAATGGAAATATTATACTCATGCTCGTAATACTCAACAGGACAGTGCCAATAATATATTAAGCATTCCGTACGGCCCGGCCCTCGATGAAAAAACGTCGTATGTTTAAAGCAGCTGGAATTGAGATGGCTTTTAAGTATCCGAACACGTGAAGTACAATGTGTCTAACGGTACTCTTAGTATTTTTCCAGGTAAGGATTGCCCCAAATATTCATAGGCGAAACAAGTAGAGCTTTTGAAAAAAGAGCATAAACGTGATGCTAGGTACGCCAGAGAATCTGTTGCGTGTTTCGTTCATTTATGTGACGAAGATCACCCACTAAATCAATTCATAAATCTACGAAACCTTATGTAAGAAAAAATACTAGAAGCTTTGGAAATCAGAAAGTTCAACTCGAGTGCTAGTCATTGGGGCTTGGGTAATCTTACATCGTCGTTACTAAGTTAAACCTAAGTTAAATCTATTTGTGTGTGTGTATGTGTATGTATGTATGTGTGTGTGTGTGTGTGTGTGTGTGTGATTCATTCCGGTCCTTACTGAATCCACAGCAGCAGCATTTGTTCCTTTATTCAGGCTTTAAAGAGATATAAAATTAAAGCTTCAGCAGGTTGCTTATTTCCCAGTCCACACAGTTCCAGTTCGCGTTGCCGCTGCCCCGCCTCGCCACAACGCGTTCATTAACGGCACCCGGACTAAGTTGCGCGTGAGGGCGAGATACGGCGAAAATGAACGAGACTTTGCGGGTCGCATTACCAAGATGGCGAAGTAAAAAAGTTGAATAAAAAAGACGAGGGGGAAAAAAAAAGCGTTTGACTTCATATTTCGAAATGCGGGTATTTAGGCAAGGCTTAGGGAGAGAATGAGGAGAAGGAGATGGAGGGAGAGAGGGAGAGGAAGAGACAGGAAATGATTTTGGGAAGGGGGCAGTGAAGGAGGAAGTGTATGAGGAGCGAGAGAGAGAGAGAGAGAGAGAGAGAGAGAGAGAGAGAGAGAGAGAGAGAGAGAGAGAGAGAGAGAGAGAGAGAGAGAGAGAGAGAGAGAAAGAGAGAGAAAGAAAGAGAGAGAAAGAGAGAGAGAGAGAGAGAGAGAGAGAGAGAGAGAGAGAGAGAGAGAGAGAGAGAGAGAGAGAGAGAGAGAGAGAGAGAAATAGAGAGAGAGAGAGAGAGAGAGAGAGAGAGAGAGAGAGAGAGAGAGAGAAAGAGAGAGAGAGAGAGAGAGAGAGAGAGAGAGAGAGAGAAAGAAAGAAAGAAAGAAAGAGAGAGAGAGAGAGAGAGAGAGAGAGAGAGAGAGAGAGTAGACGTAAAAAGAAGAAGGAAGAAACGAGCGGCTTATGTACCCGGGGCTCACTCTTTCTATTCCTTCTTATCTTTCCTTTCCTTCCTTATCTCTTCTTCAATCCATCAATTTCTACTCCATCTTCTACGCCTACGCTCCCCTTCTTTTCCCTCTCTAGTCTCTTCTCCCTCCTTCCTCTTTTATCTCTTCTCTCTGCCTATTCCTTTCAACCCTTTTTCTCCAACTCTCATCCTTTATTTGCTCTCTTCCCTTTCCTCCCTCTTTTTTCTCTCATTCTTCAATCTTTTTCTCCTCACATTTTCCTCTTCTCTCTCTCTTCTTCCATCAGCAAGGCAGATGAAGACGTTTATCTCCTTCTTTCTCCCCTGCCATCTCCATCTTCTATCTCTTCTTCCTCCCTTCCTCCCTACGTTTCTTAGAGCTCTCTCCTTTCTCCTCCTCTTCCTTGCCGATCCTCCATCCTCATCCCCCTTCCATATTCTTATTTCTTTCTATATCCCCTCTCTTCCATCCTTTTCCTGCTCTTCTTGCTCCCTTTCTCTCTTTTCTTCCTCCCCTTTTCCCTCTCTTCCATCCTCTTCCTGCTCTTCTTTCTCCCTTTCTCTCTTTTCTTCCTCCCCTTTTCCCTCATTTCTCTCTTCCCTTTCTCCCTTCCCCCTATCTTCTCTCTCTCTCTCTTCATTCTCCCTCCTACGTTTCGCAATCATGGCGGCAACTGCTCCGCTTTAACAATTAACGAATCCCCGTTTGGCCTCTTCTCGTACTCTGATAGGATTTTCAGATTTATTTCTTTAATTACGCGTTCGTTTTCTTGA
>NC_061844.1:19405072-19407572 GCF_019202785.1 Penaeus chinensis
AGAGTGGAGATAAAATTCTTGTGACACTGAAATAGATGAAAGTTAAAATGTGGAAAATTAGAACATAATCCGAGATATAAATCATATGTAACGATAAATTAGTGTTTTATTACGACCGTATAAAATAAAAAGTTAATAGAAAAGAATTGGAAATTTCATGCAAAATTCGTCAAATATTAAAATAGAAGTGAATGTACATTGCAATGCAAATGAAATACGAAATGATACTACAAGACAGAAAATATCAAAATGAATTCTTTGAAAGTGTCAGGATCGTCTATTATTTATCTATTCACTTATTTATTTTTTATTTGTATTTTATTTTATTATTTTTGTTTTTTTGACAGGTAGGTGACATATCAACTACGAATTAAAACGATTGTTGATTACAGAAAAGCATGGAATAAAGAAAAAATGGCGAAAAAAAAGAAATGTGGATGTGTTTATGATTCAAAGATAATAATGATAATACTGCAGTGAATGTGATAATATTAATTATGATGCTAACAATGATATTGAGAATTAAAGCAACAAATATACTGAGTATAGAACAATGATCGCGTAATGATAAGAATATTTACAGCGATACAAATCAATAATTATAATAACGATAATGGTAAAAATTAGAACGACAATGGAACTATTTTAACAAATAACAACAATGACTATTACATGATATATAATAACATTACCAATAACACAAATAATAACATAAACAAAAATAGTACCAATAGATACGATGTAAACATAAAAAAAACAAAAAGTAAAATATTTGAAAAAATAATGAAAGAAAAAATGAAGAAAAGTCAGAGAAAAGGGAAAAGGAAGGAAAATTTAGGAGGAGAAAAGAGAATGTCAGAAAAAAAAAAATGGAAAGAAAAGTTAAGAAGAAATAAAGAGAGAGAGAGAGAGAGAGAGAGAGAGAGAGAGAGAGAGAGAGAGAGAGAGAGAGAGAGAGAGAGAGAGAGAGAGAGAGCAAAAGAGAAAGAGAGAGAGAAAGAGAGAGGGAGAAAGAGCAAGAGAGAGGGGGGAGAGAAAAAGGGAGGGAGGGAAAGGAGAGAGAGAGAAAAAAGAAAATAGAAAGATAGAAAGATATATAGAGAGAAAAAAAGGAAACATCAGAAAACAGATTAAAAAATGTAGAATGACAGAGGAAAGAAGGTGGAGGCCAAGATCGAACAGAAATTAAAAAAAAGCTAACGAAAGCCGAACATGCAACCGACAAATCTTGAACAAATCTTGCGGATTAAAAAAAAAAAAAAAAAAAAAGAAAAAAAGAAAAAAACATGGTTGGGAAACGTTTCAGAAATGGCGACCATTCTGTCTTCAAGGACATCACTTCTCGCCAAAAGAAACACAATATCTATCTCTCTTCTTCTTCTTTTCTCTGTCTTTCTATGTCTCCTAGTTCTTTGGGTTTCTGTTTAGATCTCTGTTTTTTCTGTTTAGTTTTCTGTCTCCCCCCCCCCCCCCCTCTCTCTCTCTCTCTTTCTATCTCTCTCAAATTGCATTTATCCACAGAATCTTGTCTTTTATTTCGTTTTGTGTGAATATGAGTATAGTTCCCGTGAATTATCTTTGCAACTTGTGATATTCATTTTCTTCTTCTTCTTCTTCTTCTTCATCATCTTTTTCTTTTACTTCTTCTTCTTTCTTTCTCAAAGAGCCGATCCCGGAGGCAAATCTTAAAGTTGAAGTAACTTTCTTTCTTTTATTTCTGTTTCTATCTTTCCTTCCTTTTTCTTTTCCTTTTCCTCTGTCCCTTTCTGTCTGTCTGTTTCATTATCTTTCTCTCTCTATCTATATCTGTCTCTCTCTGAGGTGTCTGTCTATCTATTTGTCTATTTATCTATTCATGAATATCCCCTCACTCCTCTCTTATACATTCTTTTCTTCTTCCCTCTCTCCTCCCCAGGTTTCTCCCCTACCCCCTCCTCTCCCTCTCCTCCTCTCCTTCCCTTCCCTCCTCAAAACATTCTACTGCTCTCTCTTCTCCCCTCCCCTTCTTCGACCTCCTCTCCACTTCTTCCCTTCCCCCTCCTTTCCTCTTGTTCGCCACCCTCTCCCCTTCCTCCCTTTCCTGATATCCCTCCCCTTCCCTTCTCATTCCTACTCCTTCCCTCCTCTTCGTTACCCTGTCTCCATTCCCTCCTTTTCCTCTCCCTCCCCTCGCCTCCCCTTCATCACTCCCTCTCCCTTTCTCCATTTCCCTCCCCTTCTCTTCTTCGCTCTCTCTCCCTTCCCTCCCTTTCCCACTCTCACTCCTCTCTTTCCCCTTCCGCTCCCCTTCCCCTAACCCTTCCCTAATGCCCTCCCTCCCCTTCCCCTCCCCCTCCCCTCCATCCTTCCCTTTCTCCAATCCCCTCCCTCTCATCTTTCCTTCTCCTTCTCTTCCCCTCTCCATCCCTTCCCCTTCCCCTAACCCTTCCCTAATGCCCTCCCTCCCCTTCCCCTCCCCCTCCCCTCCATCCCTCCCTTTCTCCATTCCCCTCCCTCTCCT
>NC_061844.1:19485072-19492572 GCF_019202785.1 Penaeus chinensis
CTCTCACTCCCTCCTTCTCCTCCTCCTCCTCCTCTCATCTCTCCCTCCCTCCTTTTCCTTTCGTCTCTCTCTGTACCTCCCTCCCTCCTCCTCTCCTCTCTATATCTCTACCTCCCTCCCCCCCCCCCTCTCTCTCTCTCTCTCTCTCTCTCTCTCTCTCTCTCTCTCTCTCTCTCTCTCTCTCTCTCTCTCCCTCTCTCTCTCTCTCTTTCTACCTCTTTTCCGAAGCGACTGTTGCATCGTAACAGCGCTTCCATTCGTGGCCGCGAGCCGTGTCGAGTCCTGGCCATACCTTTCGAGTTTATTTGGAAATTTCCTTGTTCTCTGCATTATCGGCGAGGCAGTTCCATTGGCGCTCATGTTCCGCTTTGTAATTCCCGATCTTGTGTTTGGTTTGTCTTTTGTTTTTTTTATTTTCTTCGTCTGTTTTTTTTTTTCTTTTTTGTATTTTTGTGTGTGTGTTTGAAGGAAGATTTTGAAGTGGGAGGGGTAGGGAGAGGGAGAGGTGGAGGAGAGGGAGAGGTGGAGGGGAGAGAGAGAAATTGAGAGAGAGGGAGAGCGCGAGTGAAAGCAAGAGAGAGAGATTCGTTTTATTTAAATATCCAGATGCATTTGTACTTTTCTGTTATTCTCACAGACTTTATATCTATACATACATTTTATATTCACATATTCACCGTTATCTGACATTTTTTTACTGCCAGTTATATCGTTCATACTTTTTAACCTTATTTTATTCTGATCTCTCCTTTTTTTAATCTTATTTCATTACTTGTTTATCATTTATTCATTTATTATTGCGTCGTCTTGTTCAATTACCAACATGGGCGTGTTTTTGTGCTTGTGTATTTGTCCGTTCTTGTGAATGCTTGTTCATTTACGCGTGCTTGTGTATGTGTGCTTGCATGCGACCGCGCGAGTGTATGTGCGTGTACATTCACTTGCAAATGAATAGTCTGTGCGGTTGTGCATTCATTTTCAAATTCACCCGAGTTCTGGTATGCGGAAGAGCTCAGTCATAATTATCTTCTAACCAGATTTTGATATTCCTTCCCCTTCCGCCCTTTAAAGAAAAATGGAAATGTAAGAAAAAATAAAAATGAAAAGATAAAAAATATTTTTTCCGCTCTTGATATTTCTTTTCAAGACTGCCGGTCTCTGTCCTTATTACTCTCTTCTCTCACTCTCGTTCTCTCTCTCTCTTTATTTCTCTCTCTGTCTGTCTGTCTGTCTGTCTGTCTGTCTCTCTCTCTCTCTCTCTCTCTCTCTCTCTCTCTCTCTCTCTCTCTCTCTCTCTCTCTCGCTCTCTCCCTCTCTCTCTGCTTGTCTCTCTCTCTTTTTCTCACTCTCTCTCCCCCTATCTATCTATCTATCATCCTGTCTATCTATATAGGTGTATTTATCTATCTTTCCGACTAGCCATCATCATAAATCCAATAAAAAACCCGAGAAACCCTTTCAGACACGAGGCATCACAAGAGCCGAGCTGACTCTTCCGAGAGCCTCTGGAGACAAGAAAGGATCCATGTTTGTAGTGATCACGTCCGGCCATTCTTTCGCTCCTTGGCGGCGATGGCGGGGTCCCAGTGCCAAGCTTAGTGCCAAATTGATACCAAGCTAGGTGCCAAATGTCAGAAGGGATGGAGGGAGGGAGGGAGAGGAAGGGGTAGGAGGGACGGAATGAGGGAGGTAGGGAGAGAGAGGCAGAGATGGATCAAGAGATAGAGAGGGAGAATGAGTGTGTGTATTATATATATACCATATACTATATATATATATATATATATATATATATTACTTTTATATATATAGATATATAGATATATAGATAGATAGATAGATAGATAGATATACATATACACAAACACGCGCGTGCAAACACACACAAACATACATATACATCTATACATACATACATATATGCATATATATGTATGTATATATATATATATATATATATATATATATATATAGATAGGTAGATAGATAGAGAGATAGATAGATAGATAGAGAGAGAGAGAGAGAGAGAGAGAGAGAGAGAGAGAGAGAGAGAGAGAGAGAGAGAGAAAGAAAGAGAGAGAGAGAGAGAGAGAGAGAGAGAGAGAGAGAGAGAGAGAGAGAGAGGGAGAGAGAGAGATAAACACATGTTGTGATCATTGTTTAGTTTAGACAAAACTTATTCCAAAATTGATACCAAGTCAGTGCCCAGATCGATATGAACCTCCTATTGATACCATCTCCTGTGCATGATTCTGGCCCTGTGCGAATATCAATGTTAGTGCTAAAACTAATATCATCATCAGTGCCAAATCAACACCACTCTAAGTACCAATATTGAAACCAACACCAGAGTCACACCAACACCAATCTTAGTGCCAAACCAACACCAATCTCAAAATCAACACCACTCTTAGTGCCACAAACTAACACCAACATCAGTGCCGGAATCTATACCAATCTAATACCAAATCAGACACCAACCCACGTGGCCTCAAATCGGTACCAAACTCGGCGCTAAATTGATACCAGTTCCTAAAGCTGATTCCCCGCTTTCTCAAAGAAGGTTTAAGAAAGCGGGGAAAACCTAAAGTCGAGGGTCTTTATGGGATCAGTCCTAAAGCCGGGATTGAGATGAAACTTAAGATCAAAGCCGGCGCTGGCGGTCGGAAGGAAGGGGGGGGGGGGGGAAGGGGGGGGGGTAGAGAAGTGAGGAAGAGCGAAAGAGAGAAGTGAGGAAGGAGCGAAAGAGATATGTTAGGAAGAAGCGAAAGGGAGAAGTGAGGAAGAAGCGAAAGAGCGAAGTGAGGAAGAAGCGAAAGAGAGAAGTGAGGAAGAAGCGAAAGAGAGAAGTGAGAAAGAAGTGAAAGAGAGAGGTGAGGAAGAATTGAAAGAGAGAAGTGAGGAAGAAGTGAAAGAGAGAAGTGAGGAAGAAGTGAAAGAGAGAAATGAGGAAGAAGCGAAAGAGAGAAGTGAGGAAGAAGCGAAAGCGAGAAGTGAGGAAGAAGCGAAAGAGATGTGAGGAAGAAGCGAAAGAGAGAAGTGAGGAAGAAGCGAAAGAGATGTGAGGAAGAAGCGAAAGAGAGAAGTGAGGAAGAAGCGAAAGAGATGTGAGGAAGAAGCGAAAGAGAGAAGTGAGGAAGAAGCGAAAGAGAGAAGTGAGGAAGAAGCGAAAGAGATGTGAGGAAGAAGCGAAAGAGAGAAGTGAGGAAGGAGCGAAAGAGAGAAGTGAGGAAGAAGCGAAAGAGAGAAGTGAGGAAGAAGCGAAAGAGAGAAGTGAGGAAGAAGCGAAAGAGAGAAGTGAGGAAGAAGTGAAAGAGAGAAGTGAGGAAGAAGCGAAAGAGAGAAGTGAGGAAGAAGCGAAAGAGAGAAGAGAGGAAGAAGCGAAAGAGAGAAGTGAGGAAGAAGCGAAAGAGAGAGGTGAGGAAGAAGCGAAAGAGAGAAGTGAGGAAGAAGCGAAAGAGAGAAGTGAGGAAGAAGCGAAAGAGAGAAGTGAGGAAGAAGCGAAAGAAAGAAGTGAAGAAGAAGCGAAAGAGAGAGGTGAGGAAGAAGCGAAAGAGAGAAGTGAGGAAGAAGCGAAAGAGAGAATGAGGAAGAAGTGAAAGAGAGAAATGAGGAAGAAGCGAAAGAGAGAAGTGAGGAAGAAGTGAAAGAGAGAAATGAGGAAGAAGCGAAAGAGAGAAGTGAGGAAGAAGCGAAAGCGAGAAGTGAGGAAGAAGCGAAAGAGATGTGAGGAAGAAGCGAAAGAGAGAAGTGAGGAAGAAGCGAAAGAGAGAAATGAGGAAGAAGCGAAAGAGAGAAGTGAGGAAGAAGCGAAAGAGAGATGTGAGGAAGAAGCGAAAGAGAGAAGTGAGGAAGAAGCGAAAGAGAAGTGAGGAAGAAGCGAAAGAGAGAAGTGAGGAAGAAGCGAAAGAGAGAAGTGAGGAAGAAGCGAAAGAGAGAAGTGAGGAAGAAGCGAAAGAGATGTGAGGAAGAAGCGAAAGAGAGAAGTGAGGAAGATGCGAAAGAGATGTGAGGAAGAAGCGAAAGAGAGAAGTGAGGAAGAAGCGAAAGAGATAAGTGAGGAAGAAGCGAAGGAGAGAAGTGAGGAAGAAGCGAAAGAGAGAAGTGAGGAAGAAGCGAAAGAGAGAAGTGAGGAAGAAGCGAAAGAGAGAAATGAGGAAGAAGCGAAAGAGAGAAGTGAGGAAGAAGCGAAAGAGAGAAGTGAGGAAGAAGCGAAAGAGAGAAGTGAGGAAGAAGTGAAAGAGAGAGGTGAGGAAGAAGCGAAAGAGAGAATGAGGAAGAAGTGAAAGAGAGAATTGAGGAAGAAGCGAAAGAGAGAAGAGAGGAAGAAGCGAAAGAGAGAAGAGAGGAAGAAGCGAAAGAGAGAAGTGAGGAAGAAGCGAAAGAGAGAAGTGAGGAAGAAGCGAAAGAGAGAAGTGAGGAAGAAGTGAAAGAGAGAGGTGAGGAAGAAGCGAAAGAGAGAATGAGGAAGAAGTGAAAGAGAGAATTGAGGAAGAAGCGAAAGAGAGAAGTGAAGAAGAAGCGCAAGAGAGAAGTGAGGAAGAAGCGAAAGAGAGAAGTGAGGAAGAAGCGAAAGAGAGAAGTGAGGAAGAAGCGAAAGAGAGAAGTGAGGAAGAAGCGAAAGAGAGAATGAGGAAGAAGCGAAAGAGAGAAGTGAGGAAGAAGTGAAAGAGAGAATTGAGGAAGAAGCGAAAGAGAGAAGTGAAGAAGAAGCGAAAGAGAGAAGTGAGGAAGAAGCGAAAGAGAGAAGTGAGGAAGAAGCGAAAGAGAGAAGTGAGGAAGAAGCGAAAGAGAGAAGTGAGGAAGAAGCGAAAGAGAGAAGTGAGGAAGAAGCGAAAGAGAGAAGTGAGAAAGAAGCGAAAGAGAGAAGTGAGGAAGAAGCGAAAGAGAGAGGTGAGGAAGAAGCGAAAGAGAGAAGTGAGGAAGAAGCGAAAGAGAGAAGAGAGGAAGAAGCGAAAGAGAGAAGTGAGGAAGAAGCGAAAGAGAGAAGTGAAGAAGAAGCGAAAGAGAGAAGTGAGGAAGAAGTGAAAGAGAGAAGTGAGGAAGAAGCGAAAGAGAGAAGAGAGGAAGAAGCGAAAGAGAGAAGTGAGGAAGAAGCGAAAGGGAGAAGTGAGGAAGAAGCGAAAGAGAGAAGTGAGAAAGAAGCGAAAGAGAGAAGTGAGGAAGAGACGAAAGAGAGAAGTGAGGAAGAAGCGAAAGAGAGAAGTGAGGGAGAAGCGAAAGAGAGAAGTGAGGAAGAGACGAAAGAGAGAAGTGAAGAAGAAGCGAAAGAGAGAAGTGAGGAAGAGACGAAAGAGAGAAGTGAGGAAGAAGCGAAAGAGAGAAGTGAGGGAGAAGCGAAAGAGAGAAGTGAGAAAGATGAGAAACGAAGGAGAGAGGTAGGGTAGAGGAGGGAGAAAGGGAGAGAGGAAGAAAGGAAAAGAGGAAGGGAAGATAGATAAAAAAGAGTGAGAGAGGGAAGGGAGAGGAGGAAAAGAAGGACGGAAATGGCTAAAGGGAGGTAAGAAGTGTAAGGGAGAGAGTGAGAGAGGGAGGGGAGAGGAGGAAGAAAATAAGAGAGGGAGGGGAAGATAAATTAGTAGAGAGAAAGAGGGACGGGGATCAAGGAAGAGAGAAGAGGGAGAAAAAGATAGAGAATGGGGAAGAGGGACAAGATGGCAAAAAGGGGGAAAGGAGGGAGGAAGTAACAAGAGAGAGGAAATAGAAGGTATGAGGAGGAAGGAGAAACTCTGTACGGAAGGGAAGAGAGAAAGAGAGAATGAAGAGGAAGAAGCGAGGAAGACGAAGGAGAAAAAGTGAAAAGGTGTAAGGAAGAGGAGGGAGAAGGGGGGGAAGTATGTGAGAAAGAGGAAAAAAGCAAAGAGAAGGACAAACGAAAGATAAAGAAGGAGGTGGAGAAGAGAATGGAAGTGGAGGGAAAAGGGAGGAAGGAATAGTGTAAGAAAGAGGAAGGAAAAGCAGAGAGAAGAGGAAAAGAAGAGACTTATAGAAAGGAAAGGAATGGGAGAGAGAAAGAATGGGAAGGAAGGAAAGAATGGAGAGAAAGAGAAAAAAAAAAAAATGAGTTGGGAAGATAAACAGGTGATGGAAATAGATAAACAAATATAGATAGCTAGTTAGATAGATAGATAGAGATAGACAGAGAAAGAGAACAAGTGAGAAAGAGACAGACGAAACAGACAAAGAGCGAAACTGGACCATCAGTGATCATATCTGCGGTGAACACAAGGCTTGTCCGCGGATCTCTTAAGCTCTTCTTCAAGTGCCTGGATGAGACCGAGCATCTTTCTTATGTCTCTCGGAAGGAAAGTTGTGGCAGGCTTTTCCTCGGTCAAAATATAGGAAAGAGAGAGAGAAAGAGGGAGAGAGGGAGAAAGGGAGGGAGGGAGGTAGAGAGAGAGAGAGAGAGAGAGAGAGAGAGAGAGAGGGAGGGAGAGAGAGAGAGAGAGAGAGAGAGAGAGAGAGAGAGAGAGAGAGAGAGAGGGAGGGAGAGAGGGAGAGAGAGAGAGAGAGAGAGAGATAATGAGAGAGAGAGAGAGAGAGAGAGAGAGAGAGAGAGAGAGAGAGAGAGAGAGAGAGAGAGAGAGAGAGAAAGAGATAGAGAGAGAGAGAGAGAGAGAGAGAGAGAGAGAGAGAGAGAGAGATAATGAGACAAAGAGAGAGAGAGAGAATGAGAAATAGAGATAGAGAAAATGAGAGACAGAAAGATCTTTTTCTCTTAATCATCATATTCTTTCGTTTTATCTTACATACGGTCCCAATATCTTATCTGCGAAGATAATAATGGCTTATAAGAAAGTACTATCACCACGTATTTCTATTTTCATTCTTTTCAAAAACTTCATTTCTTTATTTGTAATACGTATATAATTGTCGATTTCAGTATTCAAAGATGAAATGGTAGACGAAAAAAAGGCAACGTAGGTTCTTAAGGAAATCATAACTTTTGGCTGAATTCTATCAGGTGAATTTAACTTGAGTTTCGCTGAAAAAGATAACTTGGAAGTCGTGGTTGTAAAATCTCTCTGACCTTTTGGAAATTATGAGATGGAAAGAAACTAAAAGTGAGGTTAAAAAGGAAAAGATAAGTAGGATCTAAGCAGAGAGAGAGAGAGAGATAGAGAGAGGGGGGATGGGGGGAGGGGGTGTTAAGGCGAGGGAGAGAGAGAGAGAGAGAGAGGGGTGGATGTTAAGGAGAAGGAGAGGGAGAGAGAGAGGGGGAGAGAGAGAGAGAGAGAGAGAGAGAGAGAGAGAGAGAGAGAGAGAGAGAGAGAGAGAGAGAGAGAGAGAGGGGGGGGGGGGGGGAGAGAGAGAGAGAGAGAGCGAGAGAGAGAGAGAGAGAGAGAGAGAGAGAGAGAGAGAGAGAGAGAGAGAGAGAGAGAGAGAGAAGGCGAGGGTGTAGAGCGGGGGTACGGATGTTAAGGAGAGAGAGAGAGAGAGAGAGAGAGAGAGAGAGAGAGAGAGAGAGAGAGAGAGAGAGAGAGAGAGAGAGAGAGAGAG
>NC_061844.1:19520072-19522572 GCF_019202785.1 Penaeus chinensis
TGCTCTCTTTAATGATGCCTATTAGTGTGCTAGTTAATAAGTCCTCATTTGTTGGCAACTGCAGCCTCATTTAAATGCAACCCTTCCATCTAGTTAAACACCCGAAGATTATCATTACAAATGCACAAGGTTTCATATGAGTAAAACGCGTAGGGGATGGGAAACAGTCAGTCAGACGTTAAAATTTTTAATGATGATGATGATTATAATAATGATAATAATAGCAGTAGTTATAATAATTATGATTGTGACTGTGATTAGGGTTAATGAGTTTAGATTTGGATTATGATTATCATTTATATAACGATTACGGTAATGATAATGATTTATGGTAATAATAACGATAACGCTGTTGCTATTGATAGAGATATAATTATAATGATACTATGATAATGATATCAATAGTACTACTAGTACTACTACTAATAATAATAATATGGATAGCAAGAGTGATGATGATGATTATGGAAAGTATGATGATTATGAATATGGGAGTTATAATGATAATTTCAATTATGACTAATATTAACAATAAATACCTACACAATAACAATAATAACAGCTATAATAACAACAATAATAATTATAATATCAATGCTAGTGATAATAATAATAATAATAATAATAATTATAATAATTATAATAATGATAGTGACAACTAGAATCATTATTATTATCATTCTTATTAATGTTGTTATTACTATTAACAATAATGATCATGATAATTATCATTATTATTGTTATTATTGTCGTTATCAATATTAATATTAATAATGATAACAGTAATAATATTAATAATAATGATAACATATATGAATAATAATATTATTATTATTATTATAGTAATAATAATAATAATAATTATAATAATTATTATTATTATAGTAATAATAATAATAGTAAAATATATTATAACAACAACAGTACAACAAAACTGATAATAATAACATCTATTATTATAATTATGATTATTATCATTATAATTATTACTACTATTATCATTACCCTTATCATTATCATTAAACAATAAAAACAACTATTACTCTTACCAAACTTCATTACAGACTTCATTTTAATAACAACGTTTGCAACGTCTCGGTTCTAAGCAACTTATGTGTAACTTCTCAAGAAATGACAAGCGGGAAATCCACGTTAAGTATTTTTCATAAGTATTTGATAGGTGATAAATACAAAGTTTGAACGATTTAACAAGTCATAAAAGAAGATATGGTGAAGTGACAGGTAAAATCCTTTATTAATATCGTGAGGTGTTTGGAGCAAAAAAAAAATATATATATATATATATATAATACTAATACTAATACTAATACTAATACTAATACTAATAATAATAATAATAATAATAATAATTATATTAATAATAATAATAATAATATTAATAACAATAATGATATTAATAATGATAATAATAGTAATAATAATGTAAAGATAATATAAAGTAAAATAAAAAGATATTGGAAATTAGTGCTGGGTTTAAAGATTGTTTTCTTGTTGAATTCAATATGCAAAATAATAGTAATGTACTGAATGTAAAAAGGTAATAATTCTGAATATTATTATTGAGTAATGTCCCATTTTGTTGTTACAATCCATTACGAAGTACAGTTGCAGATGTTAAAGAACATTATGAATAAGTCAGTACTACCTTTACTGCAGTGTTTCTAATAACTTTTTCGTCTGAAGCCCTCCAGCCATCGAAAATATTAATATAATTATAATTACATTAGATATTCATTTTTTTTAGATCGATTTTAAACGCAAAAATTAAAATCTTAAGGATTACGTAACCATTTTGACCTACATTCATACATAGGTTTTATTTCCTAAAAGAACTCCATCAATCGACCAATCAGCGAGATCTTGGGAAATAACCGACCAATCAGAGCGGCTCGCCATGAAAAGATAAACAATGGCGAGCTTACGAGGGCTCGGGGGAAGGAAGCGCTGGCACAGTTTCTCGACCGGAAAACAATATATGGGGATTATGGAGGTAGAGGAAACACTCAAAATACGAGACAGCTTCTGTTCACGCTACAAATAAAACGGAGAAAGCGGCTTGGAGCAGCGGAGGATAAGCTTCAGGCAGCCATCTCTTTGGAGAGGATATAGAAAGTGGAACTGTAGCGTGTGACACAGGAGAAAAGAACTTGAGAAACAATGCATTTATTTTATTTATAAATGCAATCATGGAAAACTCGCGCCGTGTTTATTTCATGATCTTCAATTCTTCCCGTTTCATTTTAAAGAGGATTTGAATACATTCATTCTTATATTTGTACTCTTGTTATTATTATTAAATATTATTAGGAGATGGACAGCCTGAACACACCAGCTGAGAGCCTAATGGCTGCAATAATTAATTCAGTCATGATAGGTGTTGGGCACAAGCTTAAAGAGGAAATGAACTTTGGTCTTGGACACGGGCAGTTTTATTGCACTTGAAGTAATAAAATGCTTTTGGTATTAATATTTAATTCGC
>NC_061844.1:19542572-19545072 GCF_019202785.1 Penaeus chinensis
TAACAATAATTCTAATGATTGTGATACTAGTAATGATACTAATGATAATAATAAGAAGAAGAATAGTAATAATAATAATAATAACGATAATAATAGATACTACTACTACTACTACTTATAATGATAATAATAAAAATAGAATAATAATGATAATGAAAAAATAATAATGATAATAATAAAAACAACAACATCAATAATAGGTAATAATAATAATAATGATAATAAAATTATTATCATACAAAAATGATAATACTTACACTAAAAATAAACATACTAGTACTGCTAAAAATAGATATAAAATAAGAGGAAGAAGTCTGACAGTATGATAACACTTGCAAAAACATTTATAGTAACTTTATCATTAAATATAATGTAGATGATATTAATGATAACGATATAAACATTAATATGCTAGAAACTGATATTTAAATAAAATCAGTAATGAGATGATGATGATGATGATAATAATGATGATGATGGGATGAGATGATGGTGATGATGATGATGATGATGATGATGATGATGATGATGATGATGATGATGATGATGATGATGATGATGATGATGATGATGATGATGATGATGATGATGATGATGATAATGTAATGATAATGATAATAAGGATGATGATAGTGGTACTGCTGATAATAGCGCTGATGATACCAAAACAACAAATATCAATAATAATGATAGGAATAACATTGACGACAACGATAAAGCATCAGCAATAATACACGAAGGCTCACAGACCATCAACAAAATCAATCGAGATAAAAAAACAATAACAATGCACGTGCAACCGTTGCTTTTACCGTTTCCTGGGCGAATAATACCGTGGCCAGCGACAGTAATCCTAAATGAATCGCCTGCCAATGGACAAATAAATTCATGATCAGCAGTGGGGCTTATCATGCAGAGCGGGTCATGCAATGAATATTCCTTGATGCGTTTAGGGAATGAGTTATTCGGAGGAACGTTTAGTTACGTGACGAGGCTGCAATAGGAGTAAGATTTTAAAAACAATATAATAGGGTCTTTGTTTCTCATTCTGTTAAGTTTTATATACTGTATTATTCCTTAATCAGTGAAAAAACGACGGTATTTTCATAATTCATTCTCAGAATTCCTTAATCTAAAGAGAAAAGAGGGAAAATAAACCTTTATTACAGATAACAAGATATAAAGTGAATGCTCCTTGATGATGCTCATTAACGAATTATCCAAAAGATTTATGATTTGAATGACATATATACGGAAAGTTGTTTAGAGAAAGCGAGACACAATGACTTTTTTCTCTTCGTTTTTGAGATATACTTTCCCTTGCACATTACTTGACAAGGTAAAAAAATATATATCGTATGAGAACTTTCATTATATTAAGCGACATATAGTGCGTCTAATACCTAATTAATGAAGATGGGATATGCTAGAATTAATTTATAAAATAAAGAACAAGATAAACAATACATATAACGTGATGAGTTCAAGGAACAAATATTGAAGGAGAACTTCAATAGTGAAGAAGGAGATACACATTACAAATTACGTGATGAGGCGAAGTAAACTATGTGTATTAGAAATCTTAACACAGAGCAAGAGACCGAGGATCTGTTGTGGACGAATAAACAATATGAAGCTTTTACCACTTGAGGAAAACATATACTATACACGCTTCTAAGTGGAAAAGAGAGACTAATTCATATTAACCTTTATAGTGAGAGATATAAAACCGAGCCTGTGATGGTTGAAAAGGAAGTAATGTTCATAATGATATGAATTAAAATGAATGAAAATAAACGCAACAAGAAATAATAGAAAGTGAAATAGCAAATGGACGTTTACGAATAATGACTAATGAATGAGATCTTAGTAACACCAATGATCAGAGAGAGGAAAGGGGAAATTAAAAATGAAATAAGATGAAGGAGAGAGAAGGGACAAAGGAGGAAAATAACGAGGAACACAATAATTGTGAACAAAGAGTAATTTTAGTGATATAAAAGGTAAATATAGATTAACAACAATAACAATTTATACACTATATAACCTGCACAGACACATACTGTAATTACACTCAATATATGGTATGCAGTTCAATGAGACACCTATAAAATAATGAGAATAACTAACTAGTCGTAATTACGAATTATATAACTAATATGTGTTCTAGTACTACATATTACATATCCTTTGTGTATATTGATCTATTACCATGTATAAATTCTTAATTATACGCCTGTCTTTTTCAAAGTCAATGAGTCAAATTCCTATCGTGTTATAATAGTTCGACAAGCTATAAGTTCTTTTTTTATGTTTGTTACTGTACATACAAATAGGTGAATAGAGAGCTGGTTAGATGTATATAGACATAAATATATCAGAAAATAATTATGAAACTAATAATGACATTATTTTTAATATTTATATGTAACTTTACGGTAGTTTTTTTTACGATTGTATTTAAATATTTAGATCAAAAGAACCATCTACTCTTGCCTGT
>NC_061844.1:19547572-19550072 GCF_019202785.1 Penaeus chinensis
AAGGGTAACAGCCACAATGAGAAATTAACCTGAGTCGTGACGGTTCAAACTTCCTCATCAGACGAATAAATAACCGAATAACCCCGTACATATAAACATATCAACCAGTTACAGAGAGAAAGATATAAAGAAAGAGAAAGAGTGGGAAAGACAGAGGGAAAAAGAGAGTGAGAAAGAAAGGGAAAGAGAAACAGAGGGAAAAAGAGTGAGAGAGAAGGAGAGGGAAAGAAAGAGAGAGAGAGAGAGAGAGAGAGAGAGAGAGAGAGAGAGAGAGAGAGAGAGAGAGAGAGAGAGAGAGAGAGAGAGAGAGAGAGAGAGAGAGAGAGAGAGAGAGAGAGAGAGAGAGAGAGAGAGAGAGGGAGAGAGAGAGAGAGAGAGAGAGAGAGAGAGATGGAAAGATAGATAGATAGATAGAGAGAGAATGAGGAGGAGAGAAAGAAATATAAGTAGATAAATCAATAGATAGATAAATAGATAGATATATAGAGAGAAGAGGGAAGGAAGAAATAAATATATTTAGATAAATCAATAGATAGATAAATAGATAGATAGACAGATAGAGAGAGGAGGGAAGGAAGAAAGAAATATAAGTAGATAAAACAACAGATAGATAAATAGAGAGATAGACAGATAGAGAGATGAGGGAAGGAAGAAAGAAATATAGATAGATAAATCAATTGTTAGATAAATAGATAGATAGACAGATAGAGAGAGGAGGTAAGGAAGAAAGAAATATAAGTACATGAATCAACAGATAGATAAATTGATATATAGATAGATAGATAGAGAGAGGAGGGAAGGAAGAAAGAAATGTAAGTAGATAAATCAACAGATAGATAGATAGAGAGACAGATAGAGAGAGTAGGGAAGGAAGAAAGAAATATAGAATGATAAATCAATAGATAGATAAATAGATAGATAGACAGATAGAGAGAGGAGGGAAGGAAGAAAGAAATATAAGTAGATAAATCAACAGATAGATAGATAGATAGACAGATAGAGAGAGGAGGTAAGGAAGAAAGAAATATATATATCGATAAATCAATAGATAGATAAAAAGATAGATAGACAGATAGAGAGAGGAGGGAAGGCAGAAAGAAATATAGATATATAAATCAATATATAGATAAACAGATAGGTAGACAGATAGAGAGAAGAGGGAAGGAAGAAAAAAATATAGATAGATAAATAGACATACAGACAGACATAGAGACGAAGAGAGAGAATCATTTCTAACACATTACTCACATTTCTCCTTTGTGTTCCCACCCTGCTATGACGTCACACCTAAGCTCCTCCCTCTTTGCCCAATCTTGCCTGATCATTTAATCTCGCGAGGCCGAATCTAACAACAATGAAATGATGAGGAAAACACCAAAACTTAGTGAGGTTTGCGAGTTTATGGGGGAACTTAGGTAAGAGCTTCATGCTTTCCCTCTCTCTCTCTCTCTCTCTCTCTCTCTCTCTCTCTCTCTCTCTCTCTCTCTCTCTCTCTCTCTCTCTCTCTCTCTCTCTCTCTGGGTTCTCTCTTTCTCTCTGGGCTCTCTCTCTCTCTCTCTCTCTCTCTCTCTCTCTCTCTCTCTCTCTCTCTCTCTCTCTCTCTCTCTCTTTCTCTCTCTCTCTGGGTTCTCTCTTTCTCTCTGGGTTCTCTCTCTCTCTCTCTCTCTCTCTCTCTCTCTCTCTCTCTCTCTCTCTCTCTCTCTCTCTCTCTCTGGGTTCTATCTTTCTCTCTGGGTTCTCTCTCTCCCTCTCTCTCTCTCTCTCTCTCTCTCTCTCTCTCTCTCTCTCTCTCTCTCTCTCTCTCTGGGTTCTATCTTTCTCTCTGGGTTCTCTCTCTCTCTCTCTTTCTCTCTCTCTCTCTCTCTCTCTCTCAGGGTTCTATCTTTCTCTCTGGGTTCTCTCTCTCTCTCTCTCTCTCTCTCTCTCTCTCTTTATCTCTCTCTCTGGGTTCTCTCTTTCTCTCTGGGTTCTCTCTCTCTCTCTCTCTCTCTCTCTCTCTCTCTCTCTCTCTCTCTCTCTCTCTCTCTCTCTCTCTCTCTCTCGCTCTCTCTCTCTCTCTCTCTGGGTTCTATCTTTCTCTCTGGGTTCTCTCTCTCTCTCTCTCTCTCTCTCTCTCTCTCTCTCTCTCTCTCTCTCTCTCTCTCTCTCTCTCTCTGGGTTCTATCTTTCTCTCTGGGTTCTCTCTCCCTCTCTCTCTTTCTCTCTCTCTCTCTCTCTCTCTCTCTCTCTCTCTCTCTCTCTCTCTCTCTCTCTCTCTCTCTGGGTTCTATCTTTCTCTCTGGGTTCTCTCTCCCTCTCTCTCTTTCTCTCTCTCTCTCTCTCTCTCTCTCTCTCTCTCTCTCTCTCTCTCTCTCTCTCTCTCTCTCTCTCTCTCTGAGTTCTCTCTGACGTTGTCTGTGTTTCCCAATGGAGGGCTATTGGGCTGAATAACGTCGTGATAGGACTGGCTGTTCTTGAGGGAACTTGCAAGACGCTCTCTAGTGTGATGGGGAAGGAGCGT
>NC_061844.1:19580072-19582572 GCF_019202785.1 Penaeus chinensis
GTTTAATCATTCGTATACGTAAACCCAATACGGGCAAATACATACCAATTTCCTTGAGCTCCTGTCTGTGCAAAGTATTCGAGAGAATAATTCTAAACTGACTTATGTATCGCATAAATGCTAAGTTATCCCCCAGACTGTATGGATTCCTCCCAGGACATAGCAGTCAGCACTGCAGCACTGCAGAGTACTTAACAAATTCTAACCTAGGCATGCAAACCGTATTTCTTAATCTTCAGTCTGCCTTTGATATTGCAAACAGAGAAATGATCCATGAGCAACTAGCTACCCTATATATTCAGGTAAACATGGATTCAAATGTATCTATCAAATCTATTGGCTCAGGTTCTCTTGAGGGGCATTAAGAGTACTAATACAGAATTGTTTGATCTCGGCACACCTCAGAGAGGTGTACTTAGTCCCATCCCATTTCACATCATAATGTATATATTGTAGTCAAATCATGCATATTTGCATACAGGAGAAACTGCAGCCGATTATTAATTAAAAACGACGATGCGAAACAGCAGAACTGCATAAGGCGTGAGAACCAGGTGCAGACGAAAACACTTGCTCGGGACATCACGATGAACTACGTAGAGGGGTAAACTTATGAAAATAAGCATTTTAAAAACTCGGAAATAAAGCACACATTTCTGAGAAGAAAGAAACTAGCGGCTTAGAATAATTGCCGCGGAGGTGATGATGCGCACCTGGGGGAAGCTCGCCACAGACACCCCTGAAACAGAGACAGGCTGGGGTTTGCCAAGTCGCATTTTGTGTGTTTTTTTGTGTGTATTTCTCTTATTTCTGAACTTTGCAATGGTCTCCCTACGCCAGTGGACTGCAAAAGCGACCTGTGATGTGATATAAAAAAGGTTAAGATATTTATATTGGTTCGAGTATATGTACGCTGTCACTTTCCTTGTAAAACTCCAGAACTCACTCTTTTATTTCCTTTTCCGATTTTACCTTATATTTCTTTTAGTTTATATTCAATAAATAGAAGTTCTATGAGAGGATTGGGAGGTAATGGTCAAGCGATATGAATTTTAAGTAAGAGCTGATGATTTAATCTTTTTATGTAAATGTGCAAAGTAATTTATACAAATACCCACGTACAATTTACGTATGCTCACACGTAACCCTAACATAGTTACCCTCGTTCACACGTACACGTACACGCACACATATACATACATGCGCGCGCACACGTACCCGCACACATAAACGTATACGCACGCATACACGCACATATACCCACACACACACACACACACACACACGTATACCCGCGCACACACACTCATGCACATATGCACGCACACACACAAACACATCGGCGTTTGGCTTTTCTGTTTATGATTCCCTAAACTATTAGATTCCCCTTTCGGCCAAATGCCTTGAATTACCATAAATTAAAGAAAATAATAACTCAGAAAGAGACATGTGAAAAGTTTAATTCTAAATATATATGTAACTGATTAGTAGGTGATATACCACTTGAAAGCCATGACTTCATTATTTGCTATGCCGTTGATATTTGCTTTAAGTCTTCATCCGAGGAGGGAATGCTACAGGTTCTTGATATGCTTACAGGTGGCTTGAAATATCGAAAAAGAACAAGGCACTTAACTCAAGGTTTCATATATATGACGTTGAGTTAGATCTGTGCCACCACTACAAATACCTCGGGGTGATTGTCAATTAAATGAGTTTATCAAAAAACTGAAGAAAAGGTTGTGGGAGCGGCTGAAGCCACTTAGGACACTTATTGAAAAAGATATTAATGTCAATATTGTTCGAATCTTTTACCTGTCATACATAGTCAGACATAGACTGTATGAATGACTCGTGCAGTGCACCTAATATTGTTCGAGGAATAAGAGTTAGCTAGTTTAGAAATTGTTCAAAATGAGGACATGGCGATCATTCTTTATGCCCTAGAATGATCGCCAGACCAGAACTTAATTTAACTTCTGTTTACGAAAGAATATTATACATCAATACCACATTTAGTGTTAAATCAATTAGAAATCCATGGGTATAAGTAAATTTAAAGACATAGCTCATCTGAACATACCCATAACTAAGACCCTACATGGACGTTCTATTCCACCGTGGGAAATGTCGGACTTAAATATATTTTTATACAACTGCCCCGAAAAAAATAGTGTCACCCCCTGCTATACTTAATCAGTATGCTCTTTCAAGTATAGATGAGCATCTTGAAACGCTGCCCAATGCATATGAATGTTACCCTGACATTCAAGAAGTACAAATACAGCAACAGTTAATAATGATGACATGACAATGGCAGAAATCATATTTGTCTCATACTTAGCAGAACATAATCTACTGCGAAACTGTTGTGAGAATTCTACAGACACGTTGAAAAATGCAGTGCAAGATTCCCAAATTAGACAGAGAAGGGTACTTAAATCATAGGCAACATACACGACAAAAATTATCTTTAATTATTGATGAGATAACTGATTTA
>NC_061844.1:19602572-19605072 GCF_019202785.1 Penaeus chinensis
CAGTGTATGTTGTAAGAATACCAGCAGATTAGTGGTCTTGCCATGGGCTCCCCCCCTGAGTGAAGTCATGGCCTGCCTGTTCATGGAGACGCTGGAGAGGGATGACTACAAGTATATAATAGGCAGACTTTCAACTTGGCTTCGTTACGTAGATGATGTCCTCGCCATTGTCCCCAGATGGTCGTGCTTACAACACACTAACGCGGCTTAACTCCGTTCACGAGAAAATCCAGTTCACCGTGGAGGAGGAAGAGGATCAGAAATTACCTTTCTTGGACACTCTGATCCAAGAAAGTCATGAATTTCTGGTTTACTTTTATTT
Source organism: Penaeus chinensis (assembly GCF_019202785.1). NCBI lineage: Eukaryota > Metazoa > Arthropoda > Malacostraca > Decapoda > Penaeidae > Penaeus > Penaeus chinensis. Next base: position 19,602,895 of record NC_061844.1, read on the forward strand.
AAATGTATACTTATAACTTACATATTCTGTCTCTATGCTAAACTGTCAAATGTTTGTTTATTTGCATAATTATCTCAAAAAATACCTCAGTACTCAAGTCCATTGTAAGTGAGTACAGTCAGAAAATTGAATGACTTAAGACATTAGAACGGAATAAATAACTAAGCCCTATTATATTACAATATCCTTTTCTAATCAGTTTTCTGCTGACGATTAACTTTATCGGACTAATCACGGCTGTATATAGTCTGGCTACTCTGAAATCAACACAAACTTAACGGACTAAATACGGTTTGGCAAGGTTTTATAATAACAAAAAGAGCACTATTGATGAACAAAATAACACAGTTGTTATTATTATTATACATAACATTGTATATTATTATATACTAGAACAATTAAGTGTAAATAAAACAGCGTCAGGATGAGTGATTGATTTTATTAGTGTAAGCTTTTTGTTTGTTTATAGCCTTTAGTAGGTTCAGATATATTCCCTAAGTTTGACTATTGTAGAATGTATAATACAATATTTACAAAATGCTAAATAAAATGAAACAAAATATGAATAAAAAAATAGACATTGCCTCGTTGTATCATAAATATCAAATGTAAAATTATTACAATAATCATAATCAGCGGTAATCAGATGCGTTTTCAGTCATTGCAGACTTCGTACAGCATTTATTATTTTGAAATAAATCATATGAGAATATGATATAGTAAAATAAAATGTAGAATAACAGCTCTACACTAACAATATAGGTAAGATGCGATATATTATAATTTACATTTACACGTACCGATAGTTCCTAGGTACTGCTAGATTGCAAATAAGCCATCAGATTGCTTGCGACAATGTATAAAATAAAATAACTAGGTTATACTAATACAAAAACAATACATGAAAGTTGGAATCTGATATCAATAATATGCTCAAGTAATGGAGGTGGACTTGTTGAATATAATAGAAAAATATGAAAGATATGTTACGACACATACGCTGATATAGAGAAAATGTGCAGCAAACACTCACTCTTTATGCAATGTACCATAAAAGGCCGTGTTATCTAAGTATCACGGATCACGACGATAAAGGTCCCTTGCTCCTTACTGTGGATGCATACAGTATATTAACATTAGCCGCACGCAAATGACCCCATACCCCTTTGGTTTGTGAAAACATGAAGATTTTCAAAATTGTGGGGTAAAGTATGAAAGAAAATATGCACCAAGCAGGGAAATTTCTGAAGTGAGCTTGCTTTGTTTTAAGTCCTGCGCCCTACAAACCCACTTACGGGGAAATTTTGCCACCCTCAACCCTCGCGCTGGAAGGCAAACATCCTCTACGCTGAAATGTCGGGATCGAACGTAAGACAAGGAGTGAGGAGTGATAAAGACTTTTCGCTGCCCGTACTTGTAACAAGTCTTCACGTGCTGTAACTCATTTACATAGCACAGGTTATGGATAATCTCCTCACCTTTCCCGCTTAAAGACATGGCGCTTCTACCAAACACATTTCTCAGTATCATCTCGACGTCTTCTAGAAACGCAGACCCTTTGTCATTCAGTTCACCCATAAGATGGCACGAGTAGCACTGTATAGATAGAGAAGTTTTAGTAGATATATGCCGATATGTTTTAGTCTGGCTTTACATGTAGAAAGATATGAATATTTTCATTTTGTATTTATTATTCTAAGAGTAGCATAAGAATGCGTTATAACGGCCGTTGCCTTAGGTATACGATTTTAACCTTATTTTAACTCTTACCTAGTCGAAGAACTTGATGATTCTTCCTTTTGGATTGTCACTTCAAACCCGGGAAAGTTTCAAAGTATTTTTATGGAAGTTCAAGAATCTTCAAGAAAAGAAGCATTTTTTTTTTTTTTTTTGCAATATGGGTCATCTGTACAAATAAATAATTCATTTCATTCACGGAGGCCTAGCTTAACCAACCCCTCGAACGGGAAATGGCAAAATGTGTTTCTTGTTAACCATACTTTCCAACGTCTCTGTACCAATGACTCCCCAGGACGCCGTTTCCCAGCAACACGAAAACACAAACGCGTCAAAAAGGAAGGAAAATTTTATCTACTCCAAGCTGAAAGGGGCCCAGGGCATCAATCCCACTTCAACAGGGCTTTGACGTACTTAGGAACCATTTTGTCTCATCCCTCC
>NC_061844.1:19652572-19657572 GCF_019202785.1 Penaeus chinensis
ATGGGTGAAATGAAATCACGGATAATGAGAGAAAGAGATGTAAATGAAAAGGGGAAGCGTGTACAAGAGTCCAAACGAGGAAGGGTTTAAAACTGATGATAAAGCAAGTAAATTATGAGAATAGACGGGGGGGGGAACAAAAGTAATGACGTTATGACAAAACCAGACACAGAAAAGTAACGAAGGAAGAAAGAAAAAGAGAAAGAAAAATCAAGAAAAAGAAAATAAAACAAAGAAAAAAATGGAATTATGAAGAAAAAAAATCTAAATTCCATATTAAAGAAAGCACAGAATTTACTTTATTTCCCTCAAAGAATGTGGAAGGATGAAGGTGTGAAAACATGAAAGGATAAATGAACGATAAACACAAGCAAAAGAGTAATAAAGACCGGCCTTTAGTGTGGGAAAACTATGTCTTTACATCACGTGGGAGCCGTTCTGTGCGCTCCGTGTTCCTTAGATGTCATTACGGGTATGCGTATATATTTACATATCTTGTTTATGGTCACCTCATTACTTTCGCTACCTCTTTAATAAACACATACACAAACACACAAACACACACACACATACATACATACATATATATATATATATATATATATATATATATATATATAATTATATATATATATATTTATATATATATAATTATATATATATATATATATATATATATATATATATATATATATATATGTATGTATATACATACATAGATATGAATACATATACATAAATATAAATATATATATATATATATATATATATATATATATACATATATATTTTGTGAGTATAAGTGTACTCATGATAAAATAAGATGGATATATCTAATTAAAAAAAAATGATATTTGATTTTTTTATGGGAATTGTATAGACTGTACGTTGCTTGTTACTGGAGGAAAATATCAGTATATTACAGGGACAAGACAGAGGGGAATAAACAATCGGTCAAAGGTATCTGGAGAGACTGAGTGATGAAAATGTTAATAATATAAGGGAGGTTCTTTCACTTTCCAAGAAATTCTGAGGGTAAGAACGTAAACGCAAGAATATATGAATTCATAGAAAACTAACAGACGGTCAATATGGTTATTTATTTAGACAGATAGATAGATAAATGGATATAGCTACAGATGGTTCATATTTCAATCGTTCATCTCTTAGAGAGCTAAGTAGATATAGATGAAGATCGTTCATATCTTAATCGTTCATGTCTTAGATAGATAAGTATATATATATATATATATATATATATATATATATATATATATATATATATATATATATATATAGATCGTTCATATCAGTTCAGGCCATGGAGACAGCTGTTCATTTTCGTTCCTCATGCTCTTTGAAGGCTTGACAAAGACCGCAGCTAAACACAGACACACGCGTGCAGTGAATCAGTGATTATAACCGCTGAATCAATTATTCCCGCTCCTTAAAAACCCAAAAGTACAAGCGGGCATCAGATGAACCACTTAGGCTCGTTGAACCATCCGTTCGGAAAACAGGTCAAAGGTCAGCGCTGACAGACAATAAACGTCATGCTCAGCCTTTTCCCTCGGGATTCATCTTTTCATACGAGGTTTCCCACAGCCACGGTATACAAAAGATAAGTATAGAATGTGTTAAAGGAGTTTTCATATACATTTGTGAATCGTGAAGTCTTTTATTAACTTAAATAGATCGTGGAGAAAGAATTCCAACGCAAGAATATTTCCGATAACACTTACCTAAACTACAGCCATACTGAGGCCCAGATAATGACATGTACCCTCTTAAAATAATTAGTTATTATGATATTTGTACAAACTTTTGGTTATTTATGAACAATATAGTAAGAATTACTATATTAAGAAAACGGCCTGCACGGTGTGTATCGGTCTTCTGCAGTGATTTTCGCAAACTATACTGATAATCATTTGTAGATTTAGCTGGAAATATTATTTTGATCTTGGTAAATATGCATCCTTGATAATAACTCATTATTATGCTAGTTATGTAACACTTTATACCTACAACCTATATTGTGAAAATGGACCTACAGAATGGAGGCAGAATACACTCATTGTGTATATTGAGTCAATGTAGATTTCCAGCTTTTTCTCTCGTCGGAATCAACCCCGCTTCCCACTAACACCAGCGACCTGCAGTTCCTTCACGGGAAATGTACACAATACACGTATAATTAAATGCCCTTCTATTTACTCTTTTCTTCTTTCATATATGTGACTTTATTATTACATGTGTAGCAATACCAGTGTGATTTCTCGCTGAATAGATTGCTACACGTTTTGGCTATCAGTTATATGAGGTAGACTGATCAGCGGACTATAAATTTACTGATTCTCAACTTCTGATTCTGTTGTTTCGATGAGTTTTAAAGACTAGATAATAGTTGCAATTCCAACAGATTCCTAGTGTAAAGACGGGTGTTATGCATATACCAGACGACAAAAATACACGTGTAGATGAACGGCAGAAAGTCTAGATTGGCAAACAGATTTACAATGCCTTCATTACCCAAACATTTTCTAATACAGGATTATAGAATTATAATATAAAACTATAGTGTTATATGCAATTAACTTTAGCTCTCCTAACAGCACTAAAAACGGAAGAAAATTCAGTTTTAAATGTTATTCTCTGGATACTGATCCTTGTCAAACCCCCGAACAGAAGTTATAAATGAAATAAAATAATAATTTAAATAGCAGTAATATTGATACAGATAATAATGATGAGGATGATAATAAAAATAATAATAGTAATAATAATAATAATAATAATAATAATAATAATAATAATAATGATAATAATTATAATAATATCTACAACAACAATAACAATAACAACAGTAACAAAATAAGACAATAATAAGAATAATGGCAATAACAATAATAACTTAGCCTATATCTGAAAAAAACAACTTTACCAAGCTTTCCGCTTTATTGGAGGCACAGCTCTATTGAGAAAGACCATCGTTGTGCTAAGTGAATGGCCACTGATGGACGGGAAAGGGCTATATATTGCTCTTTTGTCAATGGCTAGGAAATCACTCCAATTCAGCGCTATGTTTGGCTGCACCGGACATTACAACATTACATTACAATGTGCAATCGAGAACTGTGGAGTTGGACTGTTATCGATGGTTTGGGAGATTATGAAGAGGATGCGGTGATCTGATTAAATAATTCGATAAAGGGGGAGGAAGATGACAGATAAGAGGAAATGGGATGGTAAAGAATAAGGTGAAAGGGAAGGAGAAGAATAAGAAGGAAAGATAAAAATTAACAACAAAGTGGATTATGTATGAGGAATGGTAAAATGTATGTTTACTTATGTGTATATGTATGATTATGTGAATATGTGTGTGTGTGTGTGTGTGTGTGTGTGTGTGTGTGTGTGTGTGTGTGTGTGTGTGTATAATATGTATACATATATATATATATATATATATATATATATATATATATATATATATATATATATATATATATATATATATTATATGCATGCGATAATAAGGAATGTACACGTAATCAAAAAGCTAGAAATTAACCTTGCCTTTTGTGGAGCTTGCAGGAAGATAGAAGAAGAGTAAATAACATGAAAAGGTCAATGTACAATAAGTACACGCGAATAAGCGATAGAGGGTAAACAGTCCATGAATGAACTATGGGAAACTATCATAACACTCTATGCGTGTGTGTGTGTGTGTGTGTGTGTGTGTGTGTGTGTGTGTGTGTGTGTGTGTGTGTGTGTGTATGTGTGTTTGTGTGTGTGTGTGCGCGCGCGCGCGTGTGTGTGTGTGTATGTGTGTGTGTGTGTGTGTGTGTGTGTGTGTGTGTGTGTGTGTGTGTGTGTGTGTGTGTGTGTGTGTGTGTGTGTGGCCGCACGCGCATAAGATATATAAATGTGTGTAAATCTGCACATATGCACGGGGAATACTACATACTGATTATTAGATTAGTGCGTTTGACACAATTCCTTTGAAGATCAAAGAGATGGAATATGATACATTTGAAGTTCCGAATTTAATTAGACAATTTCAACTACAAAAGTATGAAGTAAGGGCAGTAACATGCTCTTGAAGTTAAGGATTCATCTGTTATCGTCACCATATAGTTCACATTTGTGTTTATTTATTATTGATTTGTCTATTTATTTGTTGGTGTTATTATACTTATCTGTTTCTTTATTTTTATCATCATCATTATTGTTATTTTCTGTATATTATTATTATTTTATTAACCGTCTCATGGCTTTGCGGAAGCCCCTTAACGAAGGAAAAAGAAATTAACAGTTTGAAATGGAAATGAAAATATCCTATGGTTGCTACGAAACTCGACCCAAAAGACGTGATATTTGAAAGATGTGGACAGAGAGAAAATGCAAGATACTTCTAGAGCAACATTCTTTCTCATTGGAAATCCTAGTTGGCAACTGTTGGCTCCTTGACATTTATTGCAAATGATAACATGGTTTCTTTATTTATTAATTTCCTGGTATCTACTTGCTCTATAAATTATTATTATTTTTTTTTTTTTTTGTCCTATGCACATGGATACCAGTTGATAAACGGAATATGAGGGGAGTCCATATTGGCAGGCAGTTTAGCCTTGTCCATTAATGATATCTCCTTTTCACTGGTATACAAACAGTATGGTGATAAATTTACTGTTGTTATGCTGAAGAAATAGCACCCTTACCCTCCGAGCTCCATCCCCACCCTTTCAAAAGAGATTTATATCATAGATTTATAGTTAAAATGATGAACATATTGACAGGTAGTTTTGCACTGTCTTCACTACCAGTCAGTGGTACCTGTGCTTAACTGGTATGTAAATAGTATGATGACTATATATTGCTATTATTCATAAAGATATAGTAGCCTTCACCTTCCCCCTGACGAAAAAGACATTATAGTAGATTTATAGCGTACCGTATGTAAACTGGAACCAGAAAAGTCATAACAAGTTGTCTGTGTT
>NC_061844.1:19665072-19670072 GCF_019202785.1 Penaeus chinensis
GATAGAACTAGGTCTTCATTTACAGTAACATGAATCTAAAATGAGGCTTTTGAACTGTTATATATCCTTAAGAAAGTTTTTTTTTAAAGCTGTTCTTACCATGATTAGCCTATCAGATCTTACTATTGATAATAAAAGTTTTATCCCACTATACTACAGTGCACAATGTAATGAACACTTTGCCCCCCAAATATCGCACCAAACACTGTAAAACATTTCCATTTTCTTTCCATCTGCTCTCCCAAAAGAGAAAAGGATAACTTTTTATCCTTTGTTGAGTGACAATGGTAAAAAAAAAACGATCTTCCCTGGTATAATAAATTGGCATATTTATCTCCATATTTAATTTTCGTTTTAATGTATATGTACACTAGAAATCTGCAATAATATATTTTTTTACTATCTTTTGCGAAAGAGAGAGAAATTTGGACGAAAGGTGCTCTTTCTCTTAAATAATAACAGTCAATTAAGAAACACTGATAGATTAATGAAGACACGTTAAACTGCTTGCTCATATGATGTCCTTCCATTATGTACCGTTTATTCATTGGTATGCAATTTGTTCTTAGTCCAACTCTTTCAAAGATCATGGCGACTAAACCGACTTTCGTGAAACCAACGAATAATTTTATCTTATCTCTAAACTTTCCGAAACAGACGGATTTCGGAATCGGCTTTGTTAGATTCATGGTCCACTGAGTCGATTTACGTGGCAACCATAGACCATCTTTATGTAATCTCTGAACTTTTCCAAAACTGCCGGATTTCGATTTAAGATTCCGTAGATTTATAGTCCACTGAACAATTAATCTTCTGTAGCTGACATCATCCATGCTGTCTTGAATTTCACAATATCTTTACTGCAAGGTTTACAAAAACTAAATGAGAACTTTGTTGTGATAGTAATAAAGAGATCGTTAATTTCTAGAGGGCTACTAAACTTGAATTAAATGTTCGAAACCGATAAATTGTCTAGCAAAAGAGTAAAGGGGTTGTGTCATTTCATATACTAATTAACTTAACCGACTAGCAGATCAAGTAGTATCTCATGTGAACGTGTAGATGAAAACACACATTAATATATAGAAGAACATAGTTTACACTTACAAACAAACACATACACGCACACGCATAAGCATTCGGATATGTATACATACACGCACGCACGCACGCACGCACATACACACACACACACACACACAGTGTATATTGTTTCTAGTGGTATGTTTTTCCATCGTTTTTCATTTTGTATTTATTCCATCAACATTCTTCACGAAATATGAGTTTATTATCATTTTCTCCTTACACTGTCTTTAAAATCCCTATGTTTATCTTTCCATCTTTCATAACAGCCGTAATCACAGATCACAATTTTTTTGTTTTTTATTATTCCATTTATCATACCTCTAATTCTCTCCTTCACTCTTACTTCTTCCCTCTCACCCAATTCCTTTACACCCTATTCCCTTTTTATCTGCAATATCACTTCTCCCCTTTATCGGTACACGTAATCAGGCCATCACACCCTCAGCCTCGTATCCCTAACCATAGATAGCAACAGCATTATATAGTTCTTAAGTACATGCTGTAATGGTATACTATAAACAACCGAATATATCCCGAATTTCAAGGGGTTTCCTCTCCCTTCAATATAGCGCAATGTACAAGCACTTCCTGTTCATCAGGGCCTAATCAGAGATCAACCGTCTTTCTCAATTGCACTATAAATCTAAGCAAACAGCTAGTTCGGTTGTTCGTGATGGGTTAGTTATTCCTTGAATTATTTGGAAGCATCATCAAAGGTTGTTATTGTTATTATTATTATTATTATTATTATTATTATTATTATTATTATTATTATTATTATTATTATTATTTTGTTGTTTTGTTGTTGTTGTTTTGGTGTTGTGGTTTTATTTTATTTATTATTATTTATTATTATCATTATTTTTATTATTGTTATCATCATCAATCACCCCTACCTTCATCATTATTATTATCATTATTGTTTCTTATCATTGATATTATTATTATAGTTACTATCATTATAATTGTTATTGTTGTTAATATTATTATTATCATTATCATCTTATTAGTTGTTGCTGTTATTACTGTTGTTAATATGTTTTATTATTATTATTATTGAAGGTGTTATGGAGACTTCCATGTCATGGGTTTTCAAGGAAACTAAAATATATTACTAGTGATAATTGAGTCTTGTCTTTCTGTAACTCTATACCCTACCGAACCTATTATTAGTATGGCTTTCCCTCCGTTCGTCTGCAAGTATTCATTTGCCTTCTGACATATTAATAAAAAAAAAATGTCTTTATTCGACTCGGCTTCCATATATACTGTAAGTTGTTTCTATTCAATCCTTAAAGTCTCAGAAACAACCTAATCTCGAATTGAGAATCAGCAGATTTATAGCCAAGTGATCAATCAATCTTCTCTAACTGACACCCATAGCGTGCGTGTGTGTGTGTGCTCAGCTACGCCCTTTGTCAAACTGTCAAAGAGCAGGAGGAAGGAGAAAGAGGCAACGTGTTGTTTCTATAGGCAGAAGTGGCTTTGACCTACATCTAAATCATTAGTTTTTTGTTGTTGTTGTTGCAGTTGTTGTTGTTTTTTTGAGTTGAACAAAAAACGTTTTTCATATTATTTCTTGTTCTTCAGTCTCCTTTGTGGACTTTAAAGGGACTGGCAGAAAAAGAAAGGGATATTGTAGTAGTAATACAGAAATCTTTAACTTAGAAAGAGCTATGATCTTAATCTTAAAATGCGAAAAGAAAGTAGTACATCTAAGGCCAATTAAGAGCATTAATTTATAAAATCGCTACTAACGATCTTGAAATTGGACGAAAACACTCCTAGTTCTAGCCGCCCAATTAGTTGGGTGCATTTAATAGATAAACGTTCATGTCACTATCAGACGAGGATTTTACCTTCAGTTCACCTCATTCACCACGACACACACACACACACACACACACACACACACACACACACACACACACACACACACACACACACACACACACACACACACACACACACACAAATACACACACACACACAAACAGACACACACACACACAAACACACAAACACACACACAAACACACACACACACGCACATATATACACATGCACATACATATGTGTGTGTGTGTGTGTGTGTGTGTGTGTGTGTGTCGCTAGACGTATATCTAGCCATCAAAAGAACAGTGAGCGCACACAACGGCTCCTACAGGACGTAAAGTTAGAGCTTATTCACACTAAAGTCTGGTGTTTATTGCTCCTTTCCTTGTGTTTAATGTTTATTCTTCCTTTCATAATTTAACACATTTACCTTCCCATATTCTTTTGGGAAAATATAGTTGATTCTGTAGTTTCACGAACACTAACATCAACAATCCTATTAAACATTTTGTCTTCCCTTCTCATTGTAATTTAAAAAACAAACTGTAATAAAATCTTTCATCAACTCTTATACCTATCCCAATTATCATCATCTTTCCCTATTCACCCCCCCCCCCCTATTATCTGAAATTTCGTTACAGCCTCTTATTCCTCTTACAGAACAAGATCGTCATAATGGATTCCTCTGTGATAACCTACATCGAATATAGTGCTATCCCATAACGCTGGAGTCCCCTTGTGTAATGCCCTTGATAACCAAATCTAGCATTACATTATACAGCATAATCACCCTTCCCCAGAGTGTTATATAAAGCCCTTGTCTATTCTGCGGTGATATTCTGTAAGGACACACAAGACACCATAACACAGGATGACCCACAACATAATGCAAAAAGGTCGTTGGGATTATATTTTGTAGTTTTCAAGTACTATATAAACCCACCGAGAAGTTGTGTTGATTTTTTTTCCAAAAGGTGTCGCAATTTAGTTCTTATTTCTAAATTTAATTCTCCATTGCAGATGCGAGGCAGGAGATGTCATCTCGTTACCTATTAAAAGTAGATTGTATATCACTGAGTAGATCTTTGTTCTAGTATTGTAAAGGGGACTTTGTTGAAGAAAGCTACTTTGTGATATGAATTCTTCTAGTTTGCTAACGATTGTTTTAATTTATTTGTCTATGTGTGATTATTATTTAATTTCCTTTATCATTCGACAATTCACTTTTCTATCTATAGTTTTCATTTCACTTCATTAATCATGATCTTTTTTATTCTATCTGTATATCATTGTCTATTTTATTCGTTTATTCAATTCTCACTTACATACACACACACACACACACACACACACACACACACACACACACACACACACATATATATATATATATATATATATATATATATATATGTATGTATGTATGTGTATATATATACATATATATATATATATATATATATATATATGTATGTATACATATATATGTATATACATATATATATGTATATATGTATCTACATACACACACACATACACACACACACACACAGACACACACACACACACACACACACATACACACACACCCACACACACACACACACACACACACACACACACACACACATATATATATATATATATATATATATATATATATATATATATATTCTGTGTATATAGTACAGACTAGCGATTAGTAAAGGATTGGACATAATATATATATATATATATATATATATATATATACACACATATATATGTATATACATATTTATACATATATATAGATAGATAGATAGATAGATAGATATATAGATATATTCCTCGCGTTATTATCAGTCGTTCATTTTTCCCAACCGGAGACAGGTAACAAGGCTCCAAGCCTGGTCTCTGACGCTGGTCCCACAAACTGCCTGAGGTTAGAAGACGCCATTCCTCGGGGCAAAGCTGGCTGGCCGAGCGATAGCTGCGTGACTGCAAACACAGGAAGGGCGAGGGTTGTATATTGTTTTTTTAGGTGAAGGAGAGGATACTGCGCCGCTTGACGATGCTGTCAAAGGGCTGCCCAAAGC
>NC_061844.1:19687572-19692572 GCF_019202785.1 Penaeus chinensis
TATATATATATATACACATACATGTATATATACATACATGTATATACATATATATATATATATATATATATATATATATATATATATATATATATATACACATACATGTATATATACATACATGTATATATATATATATATATATATATATATATATATATATATATATATATATACATACATGTATATATACATATATATACATATATATACATATACATAAATATACATACATACATATATATATATATATATATATATATATATATATATATACATATATATATGTATATACAGTCCCCGCCAAATTAAAATAATTGACATTCGGAGGAGAATAATTCCGTTTGTCTGCTCGACTAATATCGTAGTTTTTCTTAAAATTAGTGCTTGATCATGTTCCTTTTCTGCTGTAATACGAGTTGCGGCCATTTCGGCATTAATTCAGCAAGACTGAAAATATTAGACATCCACGTGAACCGCTAGCTTCTTCTGTGTCTCCAGCAGATCTTTGATGTTGCTAGGTCAGGTCTCTTGAGTTGAGTTACCTAGCTACTCTAATAGATGAAATCCACTGTCATTTAGGAACTTTTGGAGTGGTAGCAAATGGCGTTATCACGCTAAAAAAATCTTGAAGTCCCCAAAGTAGTGGCAAATATTCCCTTGATACGTTAATGTAATCACTTCCGCTCGCCGTAACTTTCTTTTGAAGAAAGGATAGACCTCGCCTGTCCTTATTCCCAATGAGAGAATCCCAACCCATTACACACTGTCCGCATGTTTAACTGTCTTGACCGTGTATTTCGGATCGCAACACGGAGTTGGAACGACGCACGAACTTCAAAGGCCCCCTCGCCAGTCTGGAAGCGCTTTCATCACTCAATATCACTTTCAGTGGGGTAGTAACTAGCGTTGATACTCCTTACAAATGTTCACCTTTTTCCCTTTTCATAGCTTTAGTGAATACAGGCTTTATAACTACGCGCCGAGGTGGTAAACCGAGGTGTTTCTGAGGGCGATGCTGGCTGGTCCTGATTGACACGTCCTTCAGGAATTCTGGATGCTTGTTCCTAAGTGTTGTTGCTGTTATAGTAGGTCCAGCCATCACCTTAGGCTTGAGCATCGTTTCCGTCCTTGGTAAAGTCTTCCTTGGTGCTCCTGACTGTGTTTCGTCTGTTTTTCTTCTGCGTCTGTTAGCGTGGCAGCAACCTTTTCAGGCTATAAATTCCTTGTCTTGATAATTCCATGTCTGCAGATACGCGCATTAGAGCTGTACATTCATTGCTCTAATAACGTGAAACGAGTTTTCTCGTGTATTTCATATCGACCCATTCTATTTGGCTGATATGGAACTACAAGTTGGCAAACTTGGCATAGTATTCAGGAAATTCTGACCAGAAAATATATGTTTGATCATTCATCTGTCGTAGACAAATGTGATTGTGTATGTATGTGTGTGTGTGTGTGTGTGTGTGTGTGTGTGTGTGTCTGTGTGTGTGTGTATTATAGAGTAGAAACTGGCAAATGTGAATGAATTCTGAGATTCTGTTTGAAAGGCTAAATTTGCATAGGGCCTAGGAGGGGAGGAATAAAAACAGGAAAAAATAACCATATACATATATTTAAAATAAAATAAAGCACCCACCCAAATATCACAGGATTAAAATTCTAACCGGCTTTAAATCTTAACCATTATTCACACCGAGTGAAAACTGTATGAGTGGATGGAGAGAGAAAAAAAAAAAAAGTTTTATGAAATCAAAATTCAAATGCCTACCACAACCCCCACCCCCCTACCCCTCCATACAGACAGATCGTAGAAGCTCAAAACATCAAGGCCCGGTTAATCCATCTCTAGGATTTTTGCGTTGGGAACTGGGGGGTTGAAACAGCGAGACCACAATACACGCACAGCACTGGAAGGTAGAGGCGCGGTTTTTGGGTGCGGTCTCTATACCTTTTTATATAGCGTGAAGAATTCGTGTTGAATAAAATTGTATGTAAAAGAGAGAGACAGACAGACAGAGACTGAGAGAAAGAGACAGATAGACAGGTAGAGGCAGACAGACAGAGAGGGACGTAAAGACAGACAGACAGGGAGAGACAGAGAGAGAAAAAGAGTGAGAGAAAGAGACAGACAGACAGGTAGAGGCAGACAGACAGAGAGGGACGTAAAGACAGACAGACAGGGAGAGACAGAGAAAGAAAAAGAGTGAGAAAAAGAGAGAGAGGAACGGGTTATGATGCTGATGAAGAAAGAAGAAAGCAAAAAACGACTAGATGCATTGGAAACAATAATGATAGATTTTAACATATTTGGAGCATCAATTTGTGGCAGCATTTTTTGGTATTGGAAGTCAAAGCGATTCAAAACCGCGAATTATTGGGGGAATTCTTTATATATTTTTTTTTTTTACATAAAACAGATGCATACACACGCACACACCACACACACACACACACACACACACACACACACACACACACACACACACACACACACATATGCGCACGCGCACCCACACCCACCCACGCATACACACACAATTATTCTATTTCACACACACACACACACACAGATAGATAGAAAGACAATACAATCCAAAGATGGAGACAGAAATCGTGTCTCAAAAACGAAAACGAAACAAAGACGAAAGAGAGAGAGAGAAAAAAAAAAAAGAAAAGGGAGAGTGAAAAAAATAAAACGAAAGCAATGATTGCAATCATTTTCTTCCTTCGATATATCTTTTGTTTCTCGTATTTTCCTTCTTTTTATCAACGAAGAATTTAGCTTTGTGTGTAACCAGCAATTTCTGTCATTCAGCGTTTTTCATTTTCTCTCTTTGCCTCCTTCGATCCTTTTCTTCCTGTTGCTGTTATTATTATCATCATTATTATTGTTAGCCTCCTTTTATTTGTCTTTATTGTTCCTGTTGTTGCTGTTATTATTATTATTATTATTATTATTATTATTATTATTATTATTATTATTATCATCATCATTTGTATAATTATCATTGTTATTGTTTTTATTGCTATTATTATTACTATTATTCGTAGTAGTATTATTAATATTTTTATTATTATTATTATAAACATATTTATTATTATTATTATTATTATTATTATTATCATTATTATTATTATCATTATCATTATCATTATTATTATTACTATTATTATAATTATGATTGTTATTATTATTATTATTATTATTATTATTATTATTATTATTATTATTATTTTTATTATTATTATTATTATTATCATCCTTATTATCGTTATTATAATAAATATATTTATCATTATCATTATCATCATCAATATCATCATCATCATTACTATTATTATTATTATTATTATTATTATTATTATTACTATCATCATATTTATCATTATCATCATTATTATTATTATAATTATTATTATTATTATTATCGTTATTATAATGATTATATTTATCATCATTGTTATTATTATTATTATCATTGTTATTTATATCATTACCATTATTATTATTATTATCATTATTATTTTTTTTTGTAATTATTTGCAGTATTATTGTTATTATTATTGGTATTATAATTATTATCATTAATATTATTACTGCTATTATTACTATTATTATTATTATTATTATTATTATTATTGTTACTAATAATATTATTTTATTATCATTATTATTACTAAACTCATTATTATTATCATTATCTTTAGAATTGCTGTTATTGTCATTACCATATTCACTATCCTTATTCTTATCATTGTCATCATTTCATCTTTATCATTATCAGTATCATTGCCATTATTATTATTAGTTGTAGTAATATTTTCTACTTTATATATTCACACAATTTTCATCTACAGTATTTCGTATAAATACAATATTTATTTTTAATTTTTATTATTATTTTTTTTTTTTTTGGGGGGGGGGGGGATGTAGACCATAACTGCTATCTATCTATTCTTAAGAATAATTCAGATACAAATAAATACAAATCTTGTTTAACAAAGGTAATTTCTCGTACCTGATCATCATATACCAGAATGCAATATGACATTTGGAAAACTCTGATTGATGACGTTTGTAGGTAACGAAGTTCTTTTATTTCTATTTTTGAATTTGTTATTTTTATGTCTCTTTTTGTGTGTGTGTGTGCTTTGATTTTTTTTTTTTTTTTTTTTTTTTTTTTCCTTTTCTTCGCTCTTCCCGCACGTGGAATTGAATTTCAGAATCAGGATATCTTTCTGCATTCAATTTTTTACTCTCTCTCTTTCTTTATTATTATCTTTTCGTATCATTGTTATTAAATATTGAAAAAAAAAAAAAAAGATCAGAAGAGTAAGTTATTGTCATTATTATTATTATTGTCATTATTATTATTGTTGTTATTATTGTTATTATTATTATTATTATTATTATTATTATTATTATTATTATCATTATCATCATCGTTGCTATTATTGTTATTATTATTGTTGTTGTTGTCATTATCATTAATATTATTAATAGTTGTAGTAGTAGAAGTAGTATTTCTAGTAGTAGTAGTATCATTATCATTATCATCATTATTGTTATTATCATCATTATTATTATCATCAGTACTATCATTATTAATATCATTATTTTTTACTATTATCACCATTACTTTTACTTTTACTTGTGCTCAAATTTGGCCTTGCCTTCTTCTAAATTCTGAAGTTCAGTTTAGAAACTAAGTTCGTCGTCTCCTGATAAGAAAAGGAAGAAAGGAAGAAGGAGAGAAAAAAAGAAAATTACTCTCCTACATAACAACAAACTCAGGAATTCCACACAGTCAAAATTATTTTTACAAATACAGTTTTTTTAGTTATCTTCAGGTACATATTACATCCATCAAAGGAGGAAAATTAAAGAAAAATGGAAAGAAAAAACTAGTAAATTAGGACAATAAATGAAGAAGGAAAACAGAAAAGAATAAACAAAGAGAAAAAAACTAGGAAAATGGGACGAACAAAAAATG
>NC_061844.1:19717572-19720072 GCF_019202785.1 Penaeus chinensis
TAGTTACTCTTTCGCCCCCCCCCCCCCTCTCTCTCTCTTCCTTTCTCTCACTCTCTCTCTCTCTCTCTCTCTCTCTCTCTCTCTCTCTCTCTCTCTCTCTCTCTCTCTCTCTCTCTCTCTCCCTCTCTCTCTCTCTCTCCTTTTCCTTCCCTCTCTCTCTCTCTCCCTCTCTCTCTCTCTCTCTCTCTCTCTCTCTCTCTCTCTCTCTCTCTCTCTCTCTCGCTCTCTCTCTCTCTTTTCTTGCCCACCTTCCCTCTCTGTAACTATCTATTATAAGTATCTCCCTCCCCCCTCTCTGTCTTTTTCTCGATTATATTTGAGAAAAAAGAGAACAGACCTTTTCAAAATTCCTCATTCTTTGACCCAGTGATCCTTTTATGGCTGCAACAATCACGGGAAGAAATTAAAACCGATTCTGACAAACAACAACAATTGTGCAAGTGAAAGAGAAACTACACATGGAGCATAGCGACGTCGTATTCAATTTCAAGGAATTAAATTGGAATCGGCTACAAATAGATTGCAACGAGGGTAAACAATGTCGGAAAATATAAGCTCTCGCGGTTGCCAGACTCATGTCCTATTTGTCCGTATGCTGAATACAATAACTTGTTTTTTACTTATTTATTTGTTTATCTATTCTTGTACGAGGGGGACAGACAGACAAACAGAGACAGAGAAAGATCTACTCGACATTTTTATTTTGCTGGACTCGTCATACCCCTCAGGTATTAATCACTAACATACGAAATCTTTTACAAGCAATTTCTCTGATACGCCAGACCTATTCCGTTTCCTAAGAGTACATCAAACAGCAATTGACATATAAGATGAACATCAAATTAACCTTAAGGGAAAACGCTGACGTCATAAAGGTAATCGGGTGCATCGAAGTGTACACAATAAGGAAATAATAATACTGGAATATTGACAGGATGGTATTTTGACTAGGGTATATATCTGATTAAATGTTAGATGAGCATATTGAACTAATAACATGGCTAGGATAGTATTATAAACTGCGTTTTCAGCGTATTGTTTGTTCACAGAGGGATCGAAGTGTTTGGTTTAATTGCCTAAGGAACTGACAAGGCTTGTTTGTTTGGAAACGGGGTATATGTTATAGAACGCAAAAAAGGGAAAGCTCATGTCACAAACAATAGAGTGATACTGTGGACACGAACAACAAAGGAACGTCGAAGAAGGTACAAACAAAGAAACATTGAGACAGAAGAGCACCAAGGAAGAAGCAAACAATACAAACAACAAAGGAACACGAAGGGAGGCATAACCAACAAAGGAACACCGAGGAAGACACCCACACAAACAACAAAAAAAAACATCGAGACGAGAACAAGCAACACAGGAAATTAAGGAAGGCACAAAGAACAAAGAAATACCGAGAAAGACACACACGCAAACAACGGGCCGGGAGAGACACAACAACAGATATGAGATTTACCAAACATTAATAAACCCTCTGTTTGCACGCCTGAGAGATGGGATCCGAACGCCACTGTGCAAATTAACCCTGGATCGAATTGCACAGTAGTTGCAAAGGGGAGGGAAGGAGATGACTTTGCGATTCACAAACATTGCAATGAAAGAAGAGCAAAGGGTACGTTGACGAATAAAAGAGAGAAAGAGAGAAAAAAGCTGAGAGAAAAAATATCTTTAGGGCAGAATATGATGGTTGTTTGGGTAAGATTTTTTTTAGTAAAGCTCAAACTTGTGTTTGTCTGTAATTAGTGTGTATGTATGAGCGCGCGCGCGGGTGTGAAAGAGAGTGATGTGAATCTGTGTGTGTGTGTGTGAGTGACTGTATGTATGTTTGTGTGTATGTATGTACAGCGATATATTTTTTTCAAGATCATTTTGCACTATCGATATCTATTGTTTTGCAATGCAGTAGAAAAAAAAAAAAAAAAAAAAAAAATATATATATATATATATATATATATATATATATTTATATATTTTTTATAGAAAGAATGTTCACGTCTGGCCCTACCATTTTTCTGTATTTTTCAAACAAGAGAGATAGAACGACGATTAGAATGATAACCATGAAAGACAATAAAATCGCTCTTTGTATGTTTGAATAAAATAAATGTGAAAAAAGTCTAAGAAAGAATTGAAAACCCCTTTTTCTCACAGTAAATCAAGCGCCATTTTAGGGTAAACAGTAAAATGATTTTTTCCTTTCTATCCTTAAACGCGTTAACAACAGTTTCACCCTATTTGTTCTCGATTTCTTTTTCTTTGCGACTTCTCTCTTCTTCCTTCTTTTCCTCTCAGTGTATTGACAAATAATGATAGATTTATGGGCATCCACAAAAAGGAAATTTAATAAAAAGCATTGTTCACTCGCGTGTGTGGGTTTGGAAGGAGAGAGAGAGAGAGAAATCATACTGTGTACATAAGCACGTATACGCTATGGCTCCCACGTGGCTCGCTGGTTTGCCACGCTGGCGTGCTCACACGGTGGGCAAGGGGCCGC
>NC_061844.1:19750072-19755072 GCF_019202785.1 Penaeus chinensis
TGGCCGGCTTGTGCAGCAGCTGGCAGCAGGTAATCCGGTAGGAAGGTCTAGAGTGGGGGTCCCCGAGGGAGGCAGCGTCCAAGCGGGACCGTGACCCGAGGTAGAGTGCTGAAAGGGTCATGAAAAAGGTCGGAGGTAACGAGTAAAGGGGGCGTTACCCATGTCAGCACGTTCTCCTAATTGGTCATTCACAGCAATTAAAGGGCGTGACCTCGAAGGCATTTGACCATACTTAGACTCTCTGTGGGGAAAAAAAACTGTGTGGGGGTTTCGTGAGGGAGGGGTTGTGTGTGTGTGTGTGTGTGTGTGTGTGTGTGTGTGTGTGTGTGTGTGTGTGTGTGTGTTTCAATAAATGAGAGTGAGTGAGTGTGTCTGTGTCCGTGTGTGTTTGCGTATGTGTGCTTTTGTATTTCAAACCCGTATACCTACATTCATATAAGCACCTGTATGTGAAGATAAATACACACATGCAAATATATACAGTCTATACTTTAACCTGAATGTTGATACAATAATGGTGTTTTTAAAGTCTTATACAGTACAACTTGCATTTCCAAATATATACTGAATATCTGCGAAGAGAACACAAAACGGCAGAGATAAACAATGAACAGGCACACACGCACACACCATACACACACAGACATACAACTTGCGCGGAAACACACGATCTTACACACACTAGGGATAAATGAGAAACACACACACAAACACATTCGCATGCACACACACAAAAAAAAAAAAAAATCGCACACAAAAATAAAAACTCACGCTCCCAGGAAATACATACTCAAACAAACACACGCACACACATTTAGAAGAGAAACGTGCCTCTTTGAAGAATTCTTTTTTTTTTTTTGTTTTTTTTTTTTATAAATCTCACAAAGCTTATTATCTTTTATAGCCACGAGAACGCAAGAGAAAGCAGATTTAACTTGATAAACAGGTAAAGACAATAGCAATAAAAAGGGAAAGACAATTAATAATAAAGAAAATAAGTGATGGCACATGTATCAATGATAACAGGAATAATAGTGATAATTATGATGATAATAACAATATTGATATTGAATATAATAGTAATGATAATAAGAATGATGATGATAATAACAATAACAACAATAATAACAATAATGATAATGATAATAATAATAATAATAATAATAACAATAATAATAATGATGATAACAATAAAAATTACGATGATGTTAGTGATAATGCTAATCATTATCATAATAATACCATTATAATGAAATTACAATAATAATAATAACAAAATAACAAGGATAAAAGTATTAAACAACAATAACAATAATAATGATACTCCTAATAAATAATGATCACTGCATTGATAAAATCACACTCACACAGACGGAAGGTGACAACAGCTGAAGGGAAATTTATAATTAATTCACTGTTATTTTTTGTTGTTGTTTTGCAATAACAGCATTGATAATTAAACGTTAGTAATAGTATCACCAATAACATTTGCTATAAACAGTACATATAATCACAGCGCATATAATTATGGTGTAAAACACATAATATAATATCAGATACAGTTTTACTCGACTGAAAGTGTATTTGCATATACTATTCCCACATTTAGCAAGTACCGTAATAATATAATTTTATTCCTCTTGTGTTTCCAGTCTATCGTTCTTTGATTCCGATTGACATTTTTCTCTGACACGACCTTTACCACCGAAGGCATGAGAACTAAAGGTCGCACATGAGTATCTATATATCTTTGATCAAGCTTGTTTCTGTACATGCACGTATGTTTGCATGTACAATACATGTATGTTTTCGATAGTGTAACTGTGCCTGTTTCTTTTTTTTCCTTCCTTCTCTGGCAGGGCCTTTTCTACAGCAAATAAAGTATGTAAAGGAATCAACGTCATTCTCTCTCTCTCTATCTCTCTCTCTCTCTCTCGTACCGAAAGCATGGGAACGGAGGGTCGCATAGCTCTTTGATCATGTTTGTTTCCTTGCGTGTATGTGCCTGTGTATGTATGTTTGCATGTATTGTATATGTATCTATTCGTGAGTGTGACTGTGCCTGTATCCATTTTCCTAGCGCTATGTATCCTTTGTGTAAATTATACGTAACACAAACTTCCCTGCATCAGTCGGACAAAAGACAACACTTCCATTACATATACTTCGATTTCTATTTCTCAAATAGAACCTGAGTCTGTACTATTTACAAGGAATGGCTTGTTTCATTATCTTTTTAAGCTTTGCGTTCATGTGACTGACTAAATTCCTTATATGTATGTAAAGATAAAAAAATACGGTCTATACGTATATCCTTATATCTTAAGTATGTTTGCTTATTTAATATATATGTACATATAGATGCGTATATATAGTATATATTTGCATATATATACATATATACATATATATTTATACACACAAAACACACACACACACACACACACACACACACACACACACACACATATATATATATATATATATATATATATATATATATATATATATATATATATATATATATATATATATATACATATGTGCATATGTAAGTATATTATATATACATATATATATATATATATATATATATATATATATATATATATATATATATATCAGTAAATAAGTATTTATTCAAGTATATAAGTGTGTAATATGTATATTATATATAATATATATATATATACATATATATATATATATATATATATATATATATATATATATATCAGTAAATAAGTATTTATTCAAGTATATAAGTGTGTAATATATATATATATATATATATATATATATATATATATATATATATATATCAGTAAATAAGTATTTATTCAAGTATATAAGTGTGTAATATGTATATATATATATATATATATATATATATATATATATATATATATATATGTATATATGTATATATATATATATATATATATACATATATATATATATATATATATAATATATATATATATCAGTAAATATGTATTTATACAAGTATATAAGTGTGTAATATGTATACATATACATATATATGTGAATATATGCATATATGTATGTATGTACACTCGCTAAAAAGGTATCTTTACTCTTTTTGACTAAATAATATAATACAACGAAAAGTGCTGTGAGCTCGATCTGATATTGGTATCCCCGAGAGGGTGTCATTTGGGGAAGGGGGGGGGGGGGGAGAGGGGCATATGTCACCCCTCCCCTAGTCTGTTTGCTCCCCCCTTAGGGGCCTAATTGTTTAGCTTTTTAGTAATTACACCTATAAAGATCCGGTTATAGCCTAATATGCCCCTAGAATAACAAATTTTTCCTTTTTTTTTCTTTTGCTCACTTAGCTCGGCTATATTAAAAAAAAACTGGGTTTTGAAATACATAATACTATTAATATTCCGTGTTACCGCCATCAGCTTGGTGAACGCTGGCAAGTCTAAGTAGTATGGATGTCACTAACGCCGCCGTTAATTGGCGTCCGTCTGTAGAGCGCAACCACTCCTAGGCAATAATTGCTTGGGCAACGAGATGACGATTGTATGATCTTGTGGGAGGTGTCTGCCCCTGGCTGCCCAAAGATTCTCAATGAGACTAAGATTTGGCGATTTGGATGGATGCGGGACAGCGTAATCTCGCCTGCATGACACTGGCCGGGATGCGGATGTTATCCTGGACGAAGTAAAATGGCTCTGAATCGGGGAACATCGTGGCCCTCTGAAACATCTTGTCCAGGATTTCCACGTAGGCTTACCCCATAAATCTGCAGGCCCGACATCCGTCAACTCCCCGACACCGCTGCTGTGCATCCACCAAAACTGCCCAGCAATTTTTGACAGTCTGCGTACTTGTTGCCAGTAGAACAAAAGAGGTTTAAATCCCTTGTAGTAGTTATGGATTATAAAAAAAAATAATAAGAATTATAAATAACTAAGAAGAAAATGACTCACAGTAAGGGGATGTGACAACTAACTAAAGGCCACGCCCCCTTCTCATACTCAGCTTGATATAAGGGGTGTTGCCACTGAGAAGCAAATGGTTTTCATTATCTCATGATATGATTTGTCTTTCATATAGCATATTGAGTTATCGTTTTGAAAGAAATATACTTGATCATCTTCCTCCGTAGTGCACATAGGGTGCCCATTTCTGGCCTGTCTTTGGGGAATCCAGTTGCTCGATGGCGCTGGATCCACAGCGACACAGATGGCTTCGAAATACCTAATCTTGATAGTCCCTGATTGTAAAGCGTAATTATGACGCTACGAATGGTCTATGAGGTCTCCATTACTAATATTGGCATGATTCGAGGCCCTTGCCATATCAAATCTATCTGAAAACATTATGAAGCTTCATCTGTTCCGAGCTTTGAAAACAACTCCTAGCGATCGTTTCGGTTTCGCCAAATGCCTAAGCTTCCATTGCATTATTTTCTTCGTAATAAGTATACTTAATCCCCTCGTTTACCACTTGTTCGCCCTCTGTCTTACTGCATGTTAGCCGCCCTTTCAGCCTAGTCAAATTTCAAATATTTCATGCAAGCTAGAATTCGTTTTAAATCTGCAGCAGAATTTTACATTGTTCACTTGGCTTTTCCTCTCGATAAAAATTCAGCTGCAAGCGGAATAAGATTTTTTTTTTTTTTTTTTTTTTTTTTTTTTTTTTTTTTAAATGGAGAGTTAAAAGAGTTTTAAATATACCCACGTGTTGCACAGTTAACGAACAGTCTCTCTGTTATATTCTTTCGTACTTGTTTTTTTTGCCATTTATGAAAAACAATATGTTATAAGCTATTAAAAGTTAATTAATTTAAAAGTCATATATCTATGAAAACGCTTTTCGAAGAAGCGTGTAATGCAGCTCATTAGAAATTAGAATGTATTACCTCCCTCATCTTCTATTTATACTAAAAAGGGTATAGAAGAACCACAATCTTTGAACTTCGAAGAGCAAAAGGTCATACATTTTCACACAGGATGACTTTCTGCATC
>NC_061844.1:19767572-19777572 GCF_019202785.1 Penaeus chinensis
ATTTTTCATTGATTAACTCGACCCAGCTCTCTGTATATACTATTGTTAAACCGCAGCCTTTACAAGGGAGTTTCGCTCTCAAAAGATTAAGCCACGTTCCTACCGTAATGAATATACTCATATAATTTGTATCACCAATTTCAACATTTCTTCAATTTGTCTGACAGGACAAGTTACTTGTTTAGTGTACCCCAGTGAGTCGCATGGTAGATACGTGGATATTATCATTATTATTAGTAGTAGTAGCATTGAAGGGATCAGTTTCAGCCACAATTATACACAATACACAGCTGTTCTTCTGATGATTATCACACTGCATTAATATTCCCCATGTTACTTCTTTGTGGATAATATAAAGAAATTCTCGTGAAAGCAGACGGTTCAGACACACGACTCGCCCATTTCATATCATTTACAGACCCGGATGACCGTAGTTAGTATAAAAGCCAAACAAAGTGATAGAGTAATCCGCATACAACTTTAACTCCAAAAATAAGCTAGTTTATTGAATAGCGACGGTTAGTCTAGCCTACTGGGTTTTACACAGTGATTAGAATTGTTTGTGCACATGTCATGTTGTAAATGCGATTAAGGAAATCAAGAGATATTGGAGAAAGACATTGACCGAAACTTATTCAGATATGAACCGGAGAACGAACGAGCAGGACGATTGGTGGTAATTAATGCAAGTGTATGATAATTAAAGTAATTAAAGCAATGTGCATCTCCCGTTTCCACTCTCTCTCTCTCTCTCTCTCTCTCTCTCTCTCTCTCTCTCTCTCTCTCTCTCTCTCTCTCTCTCTCTCTCTCTCTCTCTCTCTCTCTCTCTCTCTTTATCTCTCTCTCTCTTCTTCCCTCGTTCATTCAACAGAGCATAAAGGGAAGTCCCTTAATCCTCACTACATATGATGATCAAAGTTAATGCATCAAGTTCCATGATATTCACTTAAATCAAATTACGAAAAAGGCAACAACGAAATAAAGATATTTTATGTAAGCGTTTAATGCGTTTTACAATACATCTTTTGAGAAAAAAAAAATGTATTGCATAGATAATAACTCTTTATCAGTTGTTTGATCTATTAATTCAACGTTATTTAAAGTTCATTAGCAGGGAGAATTTATATATATATATATATATATATATGTGTGTGTGTGTGTGTGTGTGTGTGTGTGTGTGTGTGTGTGTGTGTGTGTGTGTGTGTGTGTGTGTGTGTGTAATTGTGTGTGTGTGTGTGTGTGTGTGTGTGTGTGTGTGTGTCTTTGAGTGTGTGTATGAGTATATGAGTGTGTGTGTGCGTGCGCGCGCGTGCGTTTGTATTTCGTACCAAATCTATGGAAATAACAGAAACACTGATTCGTGTAATCATGTTTGTCTCTGCATTCGCTGTGTGTGTATTCAACGTGTCCATATGCATGCCTTTATCTACGTATGCATGCGTTTGTTCTTCAATACAAAGCCTACATATGATTCAACTTTCCCAGCATCAGTTCCGCTTGTAATAACACGGTCTTTTTACTTTATTTTTTATTTTTGAAAGAACAAACGATTGGATTCTATTTGCATTGCGAGTTTATTTGTGTACTGATTTTTATTGCAACAAAATTTCATGTATTTTTTACTTTTTTTTCTAACTAACGATGTATCAGTTCATGTGTGTGTGTGTGTGTGTGTGTGTGTGTGTGTGTGTGTGTGTGTGTGTGTGTGTGTGTGTGTGTGTGTTTGTGTGTGTGTGTGTGTGAGTAAGTGAGTGAGTGAGTGAGTGAGTGAGTGAGTGAGTGAATGAGTGAGTGAGTGAGTGAGTGAGTGAGTGAGTGAGTGAGTGAGTGAGTGAGTGAGTGAGTGAGTGAGTGAGTGAGTGAGTGAGTGTGTGTGTGTGTGTGTGTGTGTGTGAGTGCGTGATTACATTTGCCTCCTAGGATGCTTAGTGCATGAAGTATTTTTTTAGGATTGAAAAGTAAATATATCCTGTTAACGTCCTTTCTGCCAGCTTTCAGTCTGGTTAGACACCATGTTAAATACGTAACGAAGGTGAGCAATATATTGTTATGCAGCCGAATGAATTTGCGAAAGAAATATGAATAAAAAAATCAACGTGCTGTATTATTTAACCCTCAGAATCTGTGTTACTTGAGCAAAGGCCGAATACATTTAGTAACACTCGTAGAATAAATTTTGACGGCAATGGTACGCTTAATAGTAGAAGTGGTAATAGCAATATAAGCAGAAATAGTAGTAGTAACAGAAGTAACAATAGTATATTTAGTAGTAGAAGTAGTCATAGAAGCAGAAGTTGGAATAGTAGAAGTAGTAGAAGTTACCATAGCAGCAACAGGAATAGTAATAGTAGTAGTACTATATTCAATAGCAGTAACAATAACAGTAGTAATAGCAAGATTACTAGTAACCCCACCATCCCCATCACATACAATAACAACATCATTAACGGCAAGAATAGCAGTTCTTTAACTAGTAGTGTTAACATTAAAAATAGTACTATGAGGACTAGTAGCAGCAATGTACTAATGATATCAAGAATTGGAAAAAGGAAGAAAATACAATATGTTATTGGACACACGAGTATGAAAATTTACATCCCTAATTGCCAGCGTGGAAAAAAATAGTTTTGCTGTACACATTTAAGATTAATGCGAAATGTCACTCCATTGCAAAAATACTTGATATGAACAGATTTTTTTTTTTTTTCTGAATGTGTGTGGGCGTGTATGTGTGTGTGTGTGTGTGTGTGTGTGTGTGTGTGTGTGTGTGTGTGTGTGTGTGTGTGTGTGTGTGTGTGTGTGTGTGTGTATGTGTGTCAGAAGCCTTTATTTAGCAATCTTACCGCTGTACAATATCTCCTTAGAGTTTAAGTATTGTACATCTATCTTTATCGTCATTTTTATTTTCAGACAGAAAAATATTGTAAGAGATAAGAGATTTTCGTATGTCTCTACCATTTCTTTCTGACTCTGTCTGTCTGTCTGTCTCTCTCTCTCTCTCTCTCTCCCTCTCTCTCTCTCTCTCTCTCTCTCTCTCTCTCTCTCTCTCTCTCTCTATCTATCTATCTATCTATCTATCTCTCTCTCTCTCTCTTCTTCTTCTTCTTCTTCTTCTTCTTCTTCTTCTTCCTCTTCTGCTCTCCTTTAATATGTCCTTTACCTATTTCCTGTATCTCACTTCTTTCTGAATTTCTTGTCAAGGAATATTTGTCCATCGCCATTATTGGTTACCTATAGTTGATCAATATCAGAATTCCATACAATACTTTTCTTATGAAATCGGATATATCGATGTTAAATGACACCAATATAAACACTGGAAACTAATAAACTGATTAACATAATGATCATGATATTCGATGATACATACGATATGAGATATAAGATGATGGAAATGTCACTATGGTCTGTGGCTACATTACAACTCTTTAGCGTACATATTCCCAAGTATTGTTGTTCTTGTTATTCCTGAATTTGAAGCATTCGCCAGCTAACAGTCAGTTAGAAGTAAAAGTCGTTTTATCACACAAAATAAATTGCTTTAGTTAAGGTCCAATTATGGCTTTAAAAATCTTTGTGGTACTCCATGTATACTGAACACATTTGCGATGCTTCCCTTGCAATGTTCTCTTTAAAATCCTTCACGCTATTTCTGTTTTAAACTAATGTAACATTTCACCCGAGACATGCAGGAAGAGTGAGGGAGAGGGAGAGAGAGGGAGGGGGAAGGAAGAGAGAGAGAGAGGGAAGTAGGGAGGGGAAGAAGTATAAAATAAGAAATGACATGTGACTTGGCAAATGATATAAGCAAACTTTAAAATCACAATTCAAGCTCTGAGAAAAAAAAAATATTTGTAAACCGATATTGAAGAAGTTACTTTAGCAAAATTTAAATTTCAGTTGAAGTTAAGTTACATTGGTGTCGCACATTAATTCGTCACACGACAAATAATCAAGCAGTTGCAACGAACTTATCAAATAAGCCTAAAACATCACTGTATAGAACCATCATTAAATATAATCACCCTCAGTTATGAATTCCTTAGAAATACAAGGCAGTCCTTCACAATTTCAAATACAAGTAAAAGATGGATTTCCATGTTACCTATTACGAAACTAATCTAATATAATACAGATTTCCCCTTATATAGTACATCTGACCCAGTGCAAGTCTAATATGAAATTACAATTTACCACGGCCATTTAATTAACTTACAACAAAATAATGCGTACTTATATAAAAATCCTTGTGTAATTAACGATCAAGATAGGCGCACAGCTCACCATGAAGCCATTCGCAGAGAGACATCAGTCATAACAATAAAATGCAACGACGCATTATATACAATATCAACATTGCAACATTTGGTTATTATGAAACTTCAACTTGCTAAGGATGTGGGAAGCGAGGAGACTGTCGGCTGAAGAAAAGCCGCTGTTCAAATTGAAATTAGGCAGCAGATTTATTAAGGAAGGCTTCACTAGTCTGCGGGCGGAAAGACAATACGTGCCCAATGATGGCAAAAGAGGGCGTTGTTGTTGTCTCCCCTGGATACAGCGTACGTATGTTGAGATAGAGGCTTAGTGAGACTGGCGCCTATCTTGCCAAAGTATTGCTTATTACAGGGGGCACAAGGAACAGCATAGGTGCCCACCTTCGATCAGGTTGCGACGGAGGGTGTTCACCTGGCGAAAGATCAGCCTGCAGTTGAGGGGGTGAAGAGGGCGACGGTAGGGCAGGCTGAAGTCGGGCAGATGAGGAGTCTCTTTAGGAGAGGAGTCATGGTAGAAGGTACGCCGTGCCCAGGATAACGCGACGTCGAGAACATGCCGAGGGTGGCCCAGTCTGGAGAACGAACGACGCAGGAAGTCGATCTCTCCATCCAGGTACTGGGGGTCACAGATGCAGAGGAACAACGAAGATGGTATGAGAAGTGTATGTACATACCACTATGCATAAGCTTCCTGTATATGGAGAAGGAGAAGTGGTCAGCAGAGGGATGAACTTGGGTGTCCAAGAAGTGGAGCTTGCTGTCAACCTCCCATTCCACCTTGAAACGGATGGAAGGAGAGAGAGAGTTCACCCCCTCCTCTCCCTTTCCTCTACAGCCCTGAAGATGGAATCCAGGTGGATTTCGAAACTGTAGTTTCATTTTAAATAAGTCTAGCTTTTGCATTGTGGTGTTTTCTACCATATATATATATATATATATATGTGTGTGTGTGTGTGTGTGTGTGTGTGTGTGTGTGTGTGTGTGTGTGTGTGTCTGTGTGTGTGCGCTCACATATATATGTATATATATATATATATATATATATATATATATATATATATATGTATATGTATATATGTATGCATATATATATACATATATATATATATATATATATATATAATATATATATATATATATATATATATATATATATATATGTATATAAATAGGTATGTATGTATGCATATATACGTGTGTGTAAGCGTGTGCGTGTATGTGTATACAACTATGTATACATATTTATATGGGTGTATGTGTAATTACATATATGTATATATATATATGTATATATATATATATATAAATGTAACAAGTCTCCTCTACGTGACTTATTTGGACCTACATGTCTAAATACTGCTTGCGTCCCCTCTCAAGCATTGCACAATAGTGAAAGTGATATCCATGTGCTTTCTGCCTAAGTGACGACACTGTTTACATGCGTCGGCCTCTCTCCTCCATTTCGTAGTCCGATGCAACCTTTTACCCATATCCTGTGTATATATATATACATATATATACATATTTATAAATACATATATACATATATATATATATATATATATATATATATATACATACACATATACATATATATGCACACACACACATATATGAGGCTCGCGGTACCCCAGCGAGCGACTGTGTATAGTACTGTATTGAAGTCTTAACTTTCACCCGGGAGTGGGTGGCTGTCCCGTCAGTAAAGTCGAAAATCTATACGAGTCGACCATCAATGCAGGCATACCACACTGCTGAGCAATATTCCGTTTTACAAGGGCCAAGGGCTGTGTGTTTATATGTGCATATATACATTCATATGTGTGTGTGTGTGTGTGTGTGTGTGTGTGTGTGTGTGTGTGTGTGTGTGTGTGTGTGTATATATATATATATATATATATATATATATATATATATATATATATATATATGCGCACACACACACTCATATATATATGGAGATATAGTCATATATATATATGCATATATATATATATATATATATATATATATATATATATATATATATGTATATATTTATGTATATACATATATACACACACACACATATATATATATATATATATATATATATATATATATATATATGAATATATATATATATATATGAATATATATATATATATATATATATATATATATATATATATATATATATATATATATATAAACACACATACATCATATGCGATATCCGTGATGCAAGATAATTATATGTTGGCCTGCAAAATGAGCTCTATCTTTCACAAGCAATCAACTTTCCCACTTATGAACAAAGAACCCTGGATAATATACTTACAGATTTACATGACTGGTATCAGCCTCCTTTACCATATTCTCCTGTCGGCCGCAGCAGATACGTTTTAGTGACATGGCTGCCTTCACCCACCGTCTCTCAGCCAAAGCAGACCACCACCAGGAAATACAGGCCACTCACACAGTCTTCTGTCATACAGTTTGGGCAGTGGATTAACCAACACCCGTGGACAGACATACTTACCGCTGGCACAACTGCCTCTCGACCGTCACTACGGCTTTCCACCACTTCTTTTCCGGAAAAGACACTCAGCACACACCCATCGGACCTGCATTGGATCACGGGTCGCATCAAACGGCCTCAGCAGAGAAACCAAGCCTTCCGCTCGCACATCAGCTCCTACATACCACTCCGCAATCAGATAAATAAAACTAGCCTAGAAGACCTTCTACCACAACAAACTACAACACTTAGAGCCCAGTCAATGATACAGGGGAGTTCGGGATTGCCCGTACACGTTTCCATGCACCTGCAATCTTGGCCCAAGTGAAGCAGCATAGGATCTCAATGAGCATTTCGCCTCGATTTGTCAGCAGCATCAGGGAGTGCCTCATTGCCCAGCCTCATGCCACTCATGTCCGGAGTACCCAATGAGACTAGAATGGGCCCCCTGCGCTTCCTCATCATGATTAATGACGTGCTTCTGGACTCCGAGCATCGTTCGAAATACGTGGATGACTCGACCATCGCCGCCGCCACTGACAGTTCCTGCCCTGGTTACTCCGCCATCCAGCACATCCTCGATAACCTCCTCATCTGAACCACCGCAAATCATGTCACTATCAAACACCTGAAGTCGGTCGTAATGCAGTTTGACTTCTCCATCAACCTCGACCCCGCGCACTTCCTCACGCTGAACAACCATCCGCTCTACGTAGTCTGTTCCACCAAGTCGCTCAGCGTCACCTTCGACGAAAAGTTCTCCTGGATGCAACACGTCAGAGACATCGTGAGGTTTGCCTCGTACAAGCTTCACATGCTGCGTCGCCTCAAGTCCCTTAGTGTCCCACGTCCGGTGCTTCAAAATACCTGCAGACTACGCCTCCGCCTCCTTCACCGCCAGCCAGTTCCTACAACTTGAAAGGGCACAGAAAAAGGGCAGCCAAGATCATTCGCGGTGCTGCCCATGCCAACTACGACAGCGACTTGACTGCCCTAGGCCAAACTTTCCTCGCCACTCACTACAACACCTCACTGCGGCAGTTTGGCCTGAAGCTGCTATGCCATCCACAGCACCGCGACCTGCTGCACCTTGACGCGCCGCCTCCTCGCCGGGCCCTACGCGCCGCCAACAAACTGGTTTCCATCGGGATCCGCACTGACCGCTACCACCTGAGCACAATATCCACTCTAGTGCGACTCATGAACGAGCACTAGTCAATGGACCGCCCACCACACCTCTTCTACGAGCACTAGTCCACAATTTCCTGGTCCAGGACTCCTAGCTCACCTGTACTTGCACTTGTCTGATGTTTCATTTCTTTTGCTTCTTTTATTGTTATTTTTCCTACAAATGATTAGTTTAGTTTATTTGTTGTGTGTTTATGTATATATAGTCTGTCTCTGTATTTCTATGTATATTTTCACAACGGGGAGGTGATAAAGTTTACATAGGTGAGACAGGACGAGGCCTCCACGAACAACGAATCAACCAACACCGCAGCGCCCTCCGACGACATGACACGAGGAGCGCCTTCGCTGTTCACGTCGACACCGACGGCCATCTCCCTAAGTGGTCCCAGGCCTCCATCACAAAACACGGCCTGTCCCACGACAAAGGAAGATAGTAGAAGCGGCATACATACACTCTACCAACAACTTCACCACCGTAACGGGAAGCCAAGGTCGTCACTTACCTCATCCCGCTCATCCCCGCTTGACCTGACTGCCTAGTACATATATATATATATATATATATATATATATATATATATATATATATATATATATATATATATATATATACACACCTCTATGTATCTCTTGTCATATATGTCCTGATGAAGCAGTAAATGCGAAAAGGCCTTCGGCATATTCGTGTGTTTCCCTGTACTTCCCTTCGTTATTCTACTTGCAATTTGTTAAACATGCATTCCACACACACACGCACACACACACGCACGCAAGCGCGCATATATATATATATATATATATATATATATATATATATATATATATATATATATATATATATACACACATATAAACATATGCATACATATGTATATATATTTATATACATACATATGTATATAAATATATATTTATTTATTAATTTTCATATAAATATATATCCTGCTATTCAGAGCCTCTCCAACTGTGACTTATTATTAAAAAAAAAAAAAAATAAAAATGAAACGCTGAAATATAATTCACAATGAATGCCGCTCCTGGGTATCGACCGAAGAGCGAATTGTCCATTATTGTTCTTTAGAAAAGCAGTAGGACTGCTCAGGCAACTATAGTGCTTCCAATCTAATAAATATATGGCTCCGATTAAACGAGTTTATTGAGATAAAACATACATAAATAAATATATAAATTAATAAATACAGAAAGAAAGATAATAGATAGATATTATATACTGTGGTACTCACACGTGATTTATACGTTTAAGATTTATATATAACCTTCTTTTTTCATAAAAGTTAAATACCTTAAACACATGTCATAGGAAAATGGCGCCATCTATTGGACAGAAACAATGGCATGTTTTTGTGTGATAACTGTATCCTTTTTTGTTAACTGAGTTGTTGTTTTTTCACTTTTTAATTTATTTATTAATATTTTGCTCGTCATATAATTCGTTTTTGGATTAGAGTTGTTCCTAAATATAGATTTCTATAGATGAATATATAGATAGACAAATTGACGCCCTTTATAATGAACTTAACAATAAATAAGAACATTATAAACTAAGAAAAAAATGCAGAACCAAGTAAGAATATGCATACGAATAGTAACGAGTGAACAGTAATTAAAGGAAACAACCAAAGAGACGAGGATGAGTTAAAAGACGATAATGACTTACGAGACGACAGTGACTTATGAGATGATAATGACTTAACCCCTTGCCGACGGGTACGACGGGTAGACACGTGCTATGCCCACTGTTAGTACTTGTTTGATTGTTTTTACACATAGATGGCTATACTTGTACTAAGTCACCAATGAGCCAGTTAGGAGTACTGCCCGTCTCGCCCGTTCACCCTTTTCTTTGATTTACGAAATATTTTACATTATCTTATTTTGCTGTTACTAATATTAAAAAACATTATAATAATTATAATGTTTATAATAAAAATAACACCATCGATATCCATAGCACTAGTAAAAAACACGTTTTTCCCGCCAATTCAAATCACGTATGGTCACAAGGTCTATTAAT
>NC_061844.1:19835072-19857572 GCF_019202785.1 Penaeus chinensis
GTATAAAATGAAGAGGACCTGTCTACCACCCATCCACTTGAATGCTGTTTTCCTTATTGGGGTTGTTTGCTTATCGATCGCAATCGTTTGATCTCCCACTAATAAAAAAAATATATTCTCAATGATCTGGTAAATCCGCAGGACAAA
This sequence comes from Penaeus chinensis, assembly GCF_019202785.1. Taxonomy (NCBI): domain Eukaryota; kingdom Metazoa; phylum Arthropoda; class Malacostraca; order Decapoda; family Penaeidae; genus Penaeus; species Penaeus chinensis. Next base: position 19,835,220 of record NC_061844.1, read on the forward strand.
GTGCATACAAGATATCCGTTAGTGCAATGCTGAATGGAAATACCAAACAACGTTACACTGACATTCCACGCAAATGTTCTGAATAAAAAATATATATATATATATATATATATATATATATATATATATATATTTTACTTTATTTGTGGTTAAATACAACCTAAGCGATATTCTGTGTTGTGGAGGGGCGTGTTGTTAGCCCCCCCCCCCCCCCCCATGGCTAGTATTACCATATGACGATCTTAATACAATATTCGAGAACCGAGACTATTGAGCCAAATACTTATATTTGAAATTATCTTAAAAAATTAAATATCTGTTTTACATTATTTTACTTTCATCATGACTACGATGTCAAAGGACAAAGCATATTTATCAACATATCTAATTTAACAGATGAAATAATTAATTTCTTATCAGTATCCATGGGTATAACGTAAAAAACAACAACCTTTGTTTCTAGTTCAGGATAACAGACCCTTTCACACACCAAATGTGATGAAGGTGGTTTCGACAACACCTCGAGATTGCTGTGTGCCGCATCTGCCTGAAATACCAGCTTTAAAACCCATCGAACATTTATGGGCAGCTATGGGCAAGCACATGCCCAGGGAAAGTCCTTGTATTCGATTTGGTGTCATCCAAAATACACGGAAAGAGCAAAAGTTGGCGACGGATTTATTAGCATCCAAGTCACGAGATTTCGAGGCTATTTTAGCGGCAAGGGGAGTGAATACATATTATTGAATTTATAAACCTATATTTTATCCCATTAAACAATACACTCAAATATTAAAGAACAAATATATATCATTATAAATAAATTCATGCGACACTTGAACTTCATTATACCATCCCAGAGGGTTGCACAGAAATAGATAACATTGATTTTGACTTTTCCTTGTGTAAAAGCAAAATACATTTGAGATTGGCATTTTGAAAATAAATATATCGAAATGTTTCTAAGCATAAACAATGTAAATGAAAACTGAAATCGACTTGCCTCTGATTTTCCAGGAGGGATAAGCACGAAATCATCGAAAATAGAAACTGTTAGAAAGATATGACCCTCTGATACAGTTCTTATTTTTCCTCGTATTAAAAATAGTGCGTAAAAATGGATAGACATTTATATATTAATTTTTCTACAATACTGTTCTCTTAAATTCCAAAATATATCCATTTCTTCCTTAGCTATAAATAACTGCAGAATTATAAACTTCAACGAAAATTTGTCTGTCAGCTTCATCTCTTGGTTTATTATAGTGCTGTTCTATGTTACTGTCCCTTTTTTAACTGCGCATGAGTAACCACTCGACATTATTCAGCTACTTATTTTTTTTTTCGCATAGGCACTCCGACCTTGTCTCCCCCCAAAAAGCAATTTACAGGAAGCCATGTTATTGTACCTCGATTTCCCATTTCCCTATTGTATTATTCCCGTTTTTTTTTTTTTTTTTTTTTTTTTTTTTTTTTTTTTTTTTTTAGTATAATAATGGCGGGAAAGTAACCGATGAAATGAATGAATGTAATGAAATCCAATGAACGTATATCAATCGAGTAAATCATCAGATTCAGGCCGTTCCGCTGAAACTGTGTGCTTAGTAGCTCTACGAAATGCACAACGGGACTCAGGGCTGTATTTATTATGTGACGCACGACCCGAGAAGTGGTGTGGCCAGCAGACGACGCCTACATTGTGTACAAACAGCCAAGGAATATATTTCGGTATGGATTCTGCCATGTGAACTTTTAAGGTCATTTGAAACCTAGTGGGTGCTTCTTGACTGGTATTTGACTACTTATTCAGCTAAGAAAAGGATGTTAAATGTAAAGAAACTTGAGAACCTGATTCCTGACTTGTAAACCTAGCTGCTAGACTATTAATGAAAAATGTGATATATAAGGATTAAAAGATTGCTGTTACAGATACTAGCATAAATAAAAGCCATATTAAATGTAATTAAACATAAGATTTAAAACACAAAACTGGTGTGGATCAATGTTTGCATTTGAGCGTCACCGTAGCGCCACAGACCGTTCTGTTCGAGCGTATTCTTTGTAGCTCACAAAAGTATTCGGTATTTTTCAACGGAACGCAAGGCTGTTCAGAATGACAACTGCGGCTTCAAAGACAGAAGAAGAAAAAGAAGAAAAGGTGGAGTAGCATGATAAATACATCTCTATAAGACAGGAAGATAAAGAAAAAAAGAAAGAATATATAGGCAGACAAAGAAAAAGATAAAAAAAAAAAAAGAAAAAAAAACTATAGATTAATATATATCTTTTCTGCTGAATTTGCTGGATTAACTTAATAATAATATCATCTTCAGCTTCATTTCTTCTTTTCTTTCTTTCTTCTCCTTATCATCGTCACTGCCACCATCGTCATCATCACCATCACTATCACCAACATTGTCTTCATCATCGTCAGTATATTTTCATGGTTTTGCAACAAAATAACTTCTTATCAAACATTTTACAGTTAATATGCATATAAAAACCTAATCCTCTACTGGGGAAGAAAAATACAAATACAACGGAATAAGTATATAAAGAAACGAATAAATAAACAAATTAATAATTAAAACAAACACACAAAAACAAAACAAAACAAAAACTAAAATAAAAATAAAAAATACAATAAAAAAAAACTGCAGTGTTCAGTTTCTACTATATATTAGCACCAGAAACTTCCCCTTTAACTCACGACGGACACTGACGAATAACAAAACCATGAGTCAGGACACAGAGACTGCAGTGAATATTGTACATGGTCATGCATAGCAGATGGTATGAGATGAAGAGAGGGAGAGTGCGAGTGAGGAGGAGGGAAAGAGAGAGAGACGGTGAGTGGGGAGGAGGGAAAGCGAGAGAGTGCGAGTGAGGAGGAGGGAAAGCGAGAGAGTGCGAGTGAGGAGAAGGGAATGCGAGAGAGTGCGAGTGAGGAGGAGGGAAAGAGAGAGAGACTGTGAGTGAGGAGGAGGGAAAGCGAGAGAGTGCGAGTGAGGAGGAGGGAAAGCGAGAGAGTGCGAGTGAGGAGGAAGGAAAGAGAGAGAGACTGTGAGTGAAGAGGAGGGAAAGAGAGAGAGTGCGAGTGAGGAGGAGGGAAAGAGAGAGAGAGCGCGAGTGAGGAGGAGGGAAAGAGAGAGAGTCCAAGTGAGGAGGAGGGAGAGAGAGAGAGAGTGTGTGAGTGAGGAGGAGGGAAAGAGAGAGACTGTGAGTGAGGACGAGGGAAAGAGAGAGAGTGCGAGTGAGGAGGAGGGACAGAGAGATAGACTGTGAGTGAGGACGAGGGAAAGAGAGAGAGTGTGAGTGAGGACGAGGGAAAGAGAGAGAGTGCGAGTGAGGAGGAGGGACAGAGAGAGAGACTGTGAGTGAGGAGGAGGGAAAGACAGAGTGCGAGTGAGGACGAGGGAAAGAGAGAGAGAGTGCAGGTGAGGACGAGGGAAAGAGAGAGAGAGAGTGCGAGTGAGGACGAGGGAAAGAGATAGAGAGAGTGCGGGTGAGGACGAGGGAAATAGAGAGAGAGAGTGCGAGTGGGTAGGAGGGAAAGAGAGAGAGAGTGTGATTGAGGAGGAGGGAAAGAGAGAGACTGTGAGTGAGGACGAGGGAAAGAGAGAGAGTGCGAGTGAGGAGGAGGGACAGAGAGAGAGACTGTGAGTGAAGAGGAGGGAAAGAGAGAGAGTGCGAGTGAGGAGGAGGGAAAGCGAGAGAGTGCGAGTGAGGAGGAAGGAAAGAGAGAGAGACTGTGAATGAAGAAGAGGGAAAGAGAGAGAGTGCGAGTGAGGAGGAGGGGAAGAGAGAGAGAGAGTGCGAGTGAGGACGAGGGAAAAAGAGAGAGAGAGTGCGGGTGAGGACGAGGGAAAGAGAGAGAGAGTGCGAGTGAGGAGGAGAGAAAGAGAGAGAGAGTGCGAGTGAGGAGGAGGGAAAGAGAGAGAGAGTGCGAGTGAGGAGGAGGGAAAGAGAGAAAGAGTGCGAGTGAGGAGGAGGGAAAGAGAGAGAGAGTGCGAGTGAGGACGAGGGAAAAAGAGAGAGAGAGTGCGGGTGAGGACAGGGGAAAGAGAGAGAGTGAGAGTGAGGAAGAGGGAGAGAGAAAGAGACTGCGAGTGAGGAGAGGGAGAGAGAAGAGACTGCGAATGAGGAGAAGGAGAGAGAGAGAGAGAGAGAGAGAGAGAGAGAGAGAGAGAGAGAGAGAGAATCAAAGACAGAAAGCCAGACAAATACCGAAACAGACAAACACAGAACTCAACGAAATATTAACAAAAAAAAAAAAAAAAAATCATTACCTTGCCACTGATGCATCCCTCTTTAATTAATCAATCCCTCCCTAGCGGCAATCAAATAATACCTTTACCGATTCCTTACGCAGAGGCGATATTCCCGAAATATCCTTTGCAACCTGACTGAACTTGTGTCGCATTCTCGCCATAAGTTCCCTCGTCTTCAGAAACTAACTACTGGCAGCCGATCTCAAGAAGCCGGCGAGGGTACATGTTACTGAATCCGATTAATTTGATTGTCCCTTGATCCGGGGCGTTTGATGTGTCGGTTTTATCAAAGTTTCTGCGCGAATCTCGAAAACAGGTCGTGATTATGATTATTTTCTTCCTTTAAAAATTAATGACTAAACGGCGAGAATGGAAAAGCGAGGCGATCCTCTTAGGTAAGCATTTTTTTTATTGATTAAATAATGATGATAATAATAATAAAATAATGATAAATGAATAAACAAATCCATCGCTTTACTTCTGGACGTTATATTACGCAACCCGGACATTAGGAGCGTATATTTGTGTCTGTTTGTGTGTAGGTGTGTGTGTGTGTCTGTGTTTGTTTGTTTGTGTGTGTGTGTGTATGTGTGTGTGTGTGTGTGTGTGTGTGTGTGTGTGTGTGTGTGTGTGTGTGTGTGTGTGTGTGTGTGTGTGTGAGTGAGAGAGAGAGAGAGAGAGAGAGAGAGAGAGGAAGAGAGAGAGTTGGAGATAGACAGATTAAGAGAGAGAGAGAGAGAGAGAGAGAGAGAGAGAGAGAGAGAGAGAGAAAGAATGAGACAGGCAGGAGAGTATTTGCTGATCTCTTTTACAGTTTCTAAGGAATGGATCGGAACATATTTACTGAATTACCAAGTCTGATAAGTTGACAAAAAGGGTTTTTATTCCTTATACCGCGTTCAAGTTCTGGTGAAGTTGCAGCTATCAGTTTCAATTATTTCAATAATTTAGAACTGTAACAATGAAATATATGAATGACTAAACTCTTGGGGAGTACAGATGTATTACAGCCTAGAAGTATATAATAGGATATGCTATAAAAAAGAACGTCTTGTTTATGTTACGCCTTGTTACGAGGTCAGTGTTAATAGTCTTAGTAAATGAAAATCGTAGCCTAATCTAGGTGTAAACGGTTATATGGATAAAAATATAGCAGTCCAGTAATAGCAGTGATGGTATAAACATAACTAGTATCAGTATTAAATCATTACTGCTTCTAATACAATTATAATAAAAACGATAATAGTGATGATGAAGACGAATTTATAAACAACTTAACCAGTAGTAATTATGTTAGTAGCACCATTTGTACCATTAAAACAGATAATCATTCTTACTGCTATTACAACGATAGCGAAAACCAAGGTAATTCACAATGACAAAAATCATAATTACCATAATTTCCGCGAAGAGCGAAGGACGACCTCGATCTCTAGGCTGAGTAGCGAGATTCTCTTTCCTTTGTCCCCAAAAACAACAAGCTTCTAGGAAAATGGACTCAGGGATGCCTTCAATAGGACAATAGGCTGAGAAGACAAGAAAATGAATGACAGTGATGGTGTTTAGTATGCATGGGCAGAATGTAGGTAAATAGGTAATGAGCAGACTTATTATAACAGATGTATGAAGGAAGTTAGATATGTAGCTCAAATGGGCGAAATTATAGGTGTTTATGAATTACTGAATCAATACAGGGTGATTTGGAAAGATAATGACAATGATAATATTTAGTATACGTGTACATAATTTTGGTGAAGAGGCAATGAGCAAAACTATTATAAACGAGTGGATTAATAGATAAATATATCGAGAAGGCTAAGGAGGGAAGTTTTTGCGTATACAAATGATAAACTTTATATAGAGGGACCAGAATATAGGTAAAAAGGTATTGAGCCAAATAATTATAAAAGTGGGATAGATGGATGAAGAAAGTGAAATAGGTAGCTACACGAGTGAAATTATAGAAATTTATGTATAAAAAATATTGATTTTATAGGCTGAGAAGAAAAGAGAGTGAATAACATTCATCCTGCTTAGTATCCATTGTAAAGAAATAATAAACAAAATTATTATTTATATGTGAATAGATAGGTCAATATATCAAGATAGATACGTAGTTAATGGATTGATATTATACGTTTTCATCTATATGGATTTACTGACTTGATACAAATGAGCAAAATGATTGTATATAAGTGACTAGAAAAATAAAAACTTCTAGGTAGATAATTAATCTAATAAATTATTTGATAAATATGTAGAAAAAAAAAAAACGATTGACTATATGAAGGTAAAGAGTTTTATATTGGTAAATGAACATAATGACTTTAAAAGGTAACAATGGTATAAGTTGTGTTGAAGACACATTGTCATATTTGAGAAGGTGAAATAAGTAGTAATAAAACGATAGAATGTTGATGAAGACTAATGAGAATGAGATAACTTATATTGATAATAGAGGCAGTAATGATAGTATCAATGATTATACTAGTAATGAATAATTATATTAAGGATATATTCATCATGGAAAAAACAATCTTATAATCACAAAATACGTCTCTTTCTGTAACCACACAGAAAATCTGATTTATTGATATTCTTATAAGGAAATCCTTTTTACTTTCCATTGCTTATACGTACAGACAAATTAAGATATTAAGACAAAGTTCGGTTAGCCATATAGAAATATATAGATATGTATGTAAATTCATATGTATATGTATATGTATATATAAATATATAGATATATATATATATATATATATATATATATATATATATTGGACGTATTTATGAATGTATGTATATAAACCATTTATGCCGGCGTATATGTCGATAACTGAAGCAAAAAATATTTCTACAAAACCAGGGGTCGACTTGAATGCCGAATATAAAATGTGAAACTTTGTGAACCTGCCTGCATAACACTCGCTGTGCACAAATTTCCAGATTTCTCGCAACCCACTGCAATCATGTCCTACTGAAACTCATATTTAGTAAGTCTATTTAACGTATGAGTGAATTGACTCATAGGGTAGGTTAGATTAGGCTGGTTTACTCTATGTGTTAGAACTCACTTGCGTCAAAGTGTTTTAGAAGAAAAGTGTCTATGAATTGTTTATGTGATTCTGTACTTTTATTTTTAGGGGGGGGGGGGGGTCTTATTCTTATTCAGGTCGAAACCTCAATTACACGTCCTACAAGAACACTAATGAAACTACAAAGAAATTATTTAAGAAAGATGAAAAATAGATTCACGAATTTATCGATCTGGAACTCGATATCATCTTCATAACCTTTTACTAAACTTGAATATCCTCGATATTCCTGAAACCAGACACACCCATTTACGAAAACAAAATTCCTCGCCGAATGAATAGTCTAAATAAACAATTAACTACAATTAACCAATAACAATAATCCAATTAAAATGAACACTCTAAATAAAGCACAGGATCAGATTTCCACATCCCGGTTTTGGCACAACTTTACGAAAACGAACTTCTCTTTGCCGGAGGAATAGTCTGCATTCAGCATAGAATCAGATTTCCACACCCTGGTTTCGTAGTGTGAGGTTGTCGATGGATTCAGTATCGTGGTCATACCCAGGGCTTGCGCGAGTTAGTCATTTATGCATGTGAGATATGAGATTAGTCGCGAGAATCCTTTTTTAAAACAGTGGGAAAAAGCGAGATTGCTTTATACATTCATGTTTATGTGTATAGAAAAGCGTGTGTATATGATAGATAGGTATGGGGATAGATGGATGAACGGATGGATAGATAGATAGATAGATAGATAAATAGGTGGGTGGATGGATGGATGGGTGGGTGGATAGATGGATGGATGGATGGATGGATGGATGGTTGGATGGATGGATGGATAGATGGATGGATGGATGGATGGATGGATGGATGGGTGGATGGATGGATGGATGGATTGATAGATGGAAAGATGGATGGATAAATGGATGGATAGATAGATAGGTGGATTGATGGATAGATAGATAGATGCATTGATAGACAAATAGAAAGATAGATCAGTAAATAGACATAGAGATATATATAGATGTCACTATATTTCCATAAATACATATATTTTGATTTATAAACTCTCGTTCTGACTGTCGGAGAGTTCCGATTCAAGCGTTGGTTTAATCTAATGGGAAACCCAAATTGTTGTAAATTCATGTCGTCAGCTTGAAACTGTTATGCGTACAAAATCTAAGTCTAGCCCCAAGTTCCCAGTTCTTCAGTATTTTGTTGTGAACATTATAATTATTATTATAATAATGATGAGGGTAATAGCAACAACAATGATGATAATAATAATGGTAATAATGAACAACTACAATAATAACAATGAATAACTTTGATAAAAACAATGATAAAACAACATCAATAATGCTAATAATGATGATAAAAGCAGCAATAATAATAATAATAAAAATAATGAGGATGATGACCATAACAACAATAACCACAACAACATTAATGATAATAACAACAACAGCAATAATAATAAGAATACAAATAACAAGGATATTAAAACGAAATCAATTTAAGGCAAACTGACTTCATGACACACTGTTTCTATCCCCAACAGCTTCATAACTTCAGACCATTTACAACAACCACAATCCCGGTTCAGGATCTGCATTCAGGTCTTACTAAAAAGCTGCAATTGAGATTCTACAGCAACCTTGAAGTTTATTGAGCCGGTGGGTAGCTCTGAGTAGGTTTTTGAAATTGGTACTGACGATTTCAAAGAAGGATTCAGTCTGTGAGATGGTATTTTATTATTATTAGTAGTAGTAGTAGTAGTAGGAGCAGTATGGTGATGGTAATATTGTTATTATCAATATCATAATCATTATCATCGTTACCACGTCATCTTAATCATAATCATTGTTATTACTATTATTTTCATAACAGTAAAGATGATAAAGATGATTGTGGTGATGGTAATGATGATTATGAATATTATGATGATAAATATAGTTGTAGAGATAATAACAATGATATTGATATTAACAATTTTGTTTTTTTTATAATAATTATGATAATAGTAATAATGATAATAATAATAACTGTTAGTAATATTATCATTATTACTGATAAATCCTTGTTTTATGTATAATAAAGGGTTTAAATCTTATACATATTAATTCATTCCTTTGTTATGTGTGTGTGTTAACACACAAATATGTAATGCATATATTTGAATATATTTACGAGTGTGTGTGTGACACATCATTCAGTTTTTTCACAGAAAGCATAATGCCAATATCACTTTATGACGCATGAATTATTCTGTGCATGAATAATTTACTGTAATATACAGCCCATGCATTCTACTGATACCTCGACCAGTACGTTCTTTTTTCAATTAATAATTCCACTTCGTGGCCCGAAGACTAGACCGAAATGCTGCACATGACCATGCATGGCGATCGGGTCTAGTGAGGCTGGAATCGAAATATGAATGGGCAGGGTGGCGTTGTATGAACACTCGCTCGAAATTGCGGATAAGCTGCAGATTACTCGTTCTCTGGGCCAGGACGCTGTTCCATATTCGAGTGGAACAATTTTTTTTTCTCTCTTGTCGGTTCACAGTGGATAATCGAACATTTTTTTATTCTTTTAATATTATTATTATTACTATATTCTTCTACTCTATCGTATATATACATTGTCGAATACTTACTTACTAAGCAACAAACATGCAATATATATGTACATATATATATATATATATATATATATATATATATATATATATATATATATTGTATGTTTATATTAGTATAAACATACAATTTATACTAGTATAAACATACAATTTATATATATATACATATTATATGGTTATATTTGTATAAACATACAATATATATATATATATATATATATATATATATATAGATATGTATATATATTTAATACATATATGTATAGGTGTGTGAATATATATATATATATATATATATATATATATATATATATATATATATACATATATGTGTGTGTGTGTGTGTTTGTGTACATATAATATAAAATTATTGACCTTGTATTAAACTGAACTATTCACACCTACAGAACCTATATACAATTATTTCTCAAATATTAATATAAATTAGAATCTATCTATAACGTATTCTTGTTCTATAGCTATTGACACCAAAAACTATTCCTAACTAGCAATAACTAAATCTCAGAAGCCGACTGTCACAGAACGGGGCCACGTAGATTATTGTATATGGATTGAGGGTCACTGAATGATAACGGCTGGGAATCCTTGGGCTCAATGGATAATGACAATCCTAATTTGCTAAACGAATAAAGTTACATGAACCAAGAATCGAACAGGAATCACTTAAGTTTGTGTTCTTGTAGGTTTCAAACAGGTTTACCGACTTTTACCATTGAGGTTTAATAAGAATACACATGCGAATTTGGTAAAGTTTAAGTATGAGGTTTTAGCGTGAGGTATAGTTTAAAAAAAAAAAAAAGGGTTATAAGAATTTCATTATGAATTTTGAGAGAAAAAAAGAAAAAAAAGAAAATAACATACAGACATATATGTATACATAGGTGTGTGTGTCTATATATATATATATATATATATATATATATATATATATATATATGTACAGAGAGAGCAAGAGAAAAAAAGAGAAACTGATATATAGATATATAGATAAATATATGTGCATGTAAGTGTATGTGTGATGTACATATACAAATGTGTGTTTACATATATATATATATATATATATATATATATATATATATACCTTTATATATATATACATCAAAATTTCCTGTTCCTGGAGTAAACACAATTATCCCTCACATACAACATACAACACATCACGATTCTGGCACGATTCTCTTGCATATTGCTCCATAGCCATGTATGGTGATGGCACTTGCTACGAATTCGAATCGAACAATGACTGGTTTGGGATTCGCCATTCGCACAATCGATGGGAATGGCCGGTAAGCCACAGATTACTCGATCAAGGTTCAGAACAATGCCTCTACTCTTACCTCAAGGTTATTGCCCAGTGATGTTGTTGTTTCGTACGTAAATCATTTAATAGTAATCTATGGATTTTTGGATGTAGTATTGGCATTAAGTATTTAATAAAATGTACTTCTATTTCTCGGGATATGTTAAGCTGATTTGAATAAGTTTTGGATTCATATAGAATTAGTAAAATAAGGAAAGGGGATTTTACGTAACACACCACACGCACGACAGGCGAAAAGAGGACGGTTTTTTCGGAATCTTCCAAAGTAATGAAATACAGAAATAATTTTCCTTTGTTTCCAATATACCAATCTACGAAGAGAGTGGACACACACACACACACACACACACACACACACACACACACATACACACATACACACATACACACATACACACATACACACATACACACATACACACATACACACATACACACATACACACATAAACACATACACATACACATACACATACATATACACATACACATACACATACACACACACACACACACACACACACACACACACACAGAGAGAGAGAGAGAGAGAGAGAGAGAGAGAGAGAGAGAGAGAGAGAGAGAGAGAGAGAGAGAGAGAAGGTAGATTCGTTCTATTGACTTCATTAGATATACTTTCAATAAATTTCTTAATACTATTAATGTAAACCCATCAACAGTATAATTTAGAGAGAGAGAGAGAGAGAGAGAGAGAGAGAGAGAAGGTAGATTCGTTCTATTGACTTCATTAGATATACTTTCAATAAATTTCTTAATACTATTAATGTAAACCCATCAACAGTATAATTTATTACATTCATCACATCATCTAGAGGAAAATAAACAAATGGATTCTCAGCAATTAGTTATTCAGTCACCTAAAAAGCTCACTTAGTCATATTTCATCGAAGCAGAGGTGCCTCCCAGCCTTCCAGAACGGTAATGGCAAGCGGTAAAATCATAAAACCATTCACTGTACAGTTTCTACGTCTAAAAATGGACCTTCGTTTAAACTAGGCTACAGACGTCCAAAATATTATCAGCAAACAATGGAGCTTAATACACCGTATTAAAAAATCGTTATACTTAGCTTATCTCATATCATACCATTTACCTATTCACTCCATTATCTACATATTTTTCTTGTCTTCCATTTACCTATATTTTTCCTGTGTGTGCATATTTTGTGTGTATTTTCATGTGTTCGCTATTTTCTCCTTGTCTTTCTTTTCATTCTCATTCTGTGAATCTATTATCCTGATTTACCTTTCAGAATAAGTGATTATCCCATTATCTTGCCTAATTAGGTTCCAATTGCCTTTCCAGTACAACCTAAAAAATAAGAACTTCCAAGAAAGCAATTATTTACATGAATTTCAAACATTTCACGGCAGTTGCAGTTGCATGTAATATGAAAGTTATGGCCTTTTAACATTTATAGTACAAGTCCAGTTTAATAATAAAATTCAGCCTGGGGCTCAAAATATACATAGAAATACAGATAAAGAGACATAATATATGTAGATAAGCACGTTTAAACAACAAACAACAAAATATACTAAAAATCTATAGGAAATACAACAAACTGCAGCAGTGAGGTGATGTAGTCAGTGGCGAGGGAGGTGAGGCCTAGGGCGGTCAAGGCGCTGTCATAGCTGGTGCATGCAGGACCGAGAATAATCTTGGCGGCCCTTTTCTGTACCCTCTCGAGTTGTAGCAGCTGGGTGGCGGTGAGGGAGGGGGGGGCCAGGCGGGGAATGCGTAGGTCAGCTTGGGCAGGACAATTTGAGGCTCTGGAAGTGGGACACCAAGGCGACGCAGCATGTGAAGCTTGTACGGGGCAGACCTCACGATGTCTCTGACGTGTTGCGTCCAGGAGAGCTTTTCATCGATGGTGTCGCCGAGCAACTTGGTGGAACAGACTACGTCGAGCGGATGGTTGTCTAGCGTGAGGACGGGCGCGGGGGCGGAGTTGGTGGAAAGTCAAATTTATTCACGACCTACTTCTTGATAGTGACGTGATTTGCGGTGGTTCAGATGAGGAGGTTATCGAGGATGTGTTGGATGGCGGAGTGGTCAGGGCAGGAATTGCCAATGGCGGCGGCGATGGTCGAGTCATCCACGTATTTCCAACGATGCTCGGAGTCCAGAAGCACGTCATTAATCGTGATAAGGAAGCGCAGGGGACCCATTCTAGTCCCCTCGGTACTCCGCACATGAGTAGCAGGAGGCTGGAAACTTAAGCCTGCATGCACACGACCTGTTGCCTATTAGAAAGTCTGCCAGCCAGGGGATGAGACACTCCCTTATGGCCGTGGAAGCTACTGCTTCCTGGTAGGCCCAGTCGGTAACAAAGCTTTCACACAGCAGCCTTGGCTATGGGTTGTAGTTCGCCAAATGGGGCGACGCTTGGGTTTTCCCAGTGGTGGTGACAAAAGCAGTCTTTCAGTGTAATGGGCACTTGGACTTTGGCAGTGAGGCGTTAATTACGGAGGAAGGATGAGTGGCATGTTCCATTGGGAGGTCAAGGGAGGTGGTGGATTTTTTCCAGCTTCTGAAGCACCTGAAACTGTCTGACAGTTGGAGCAAGTGAGTGGGCCGGCAGGGTGGTGTCCAGGAGGGGTAGCTGCTGACAAATCGAGACGAAGTGCTTATTGAGAGCCTCTGCTGCTTTACTGGGGCTGAGCTTGCTGGTGCATGGAAACGTGCACGGCCGGTTTCCAAGGCCGCACAGCTCTTGAACTTTCCTGTAACACTGGCTGGGCTGCAGGTGTTGTAGTTTGTTGTGGTAGGAGTTCTTCTCTGCTATTTTTATTTCCCTGATGACGGTGCTGCGGTGTGATTTGTAGAAGGTATTGTGCGAGTGGAAGGCTTGTTTTTTTCTGCTGAATGAGGCATTTGATGCGGCCTGTGATCCAAGGTAGTTGCGATGGGTGTGTGCTGAACGTCTTTTCTGGAAAGAAGGGGTGAAAAGCTATAGTAACGTAGTGACTGCCCAAACTTTAGGACAGAGGACTGTGTGAGTAGCCTCTATTCCCTGGTCTTTGTGTTCTTTGGCTAAGAGATAGTGGATGAAGGAAGCCATAACATTGAAACGTGTCTGTTGCGACCGACAGGAGAATGTGGTAGAGGAGGCTGATACCAGTCATGTAAATCTGTAAGGATATTATCCAGGGTTCTTTGTTCATAAGTGGGAAAGTTGATTGCTTGTGAAAGATGGAGCTAATTTTGCAGGTCAGGTGTCTATTTCTTTCAAATCACCACATATAATCATCTTGCATGACGGATATCATGCTAGATCTAATTAGTGAGACGGTAAAGTTTTATACAAAGAAATATAATGGTGCCAGGTAAGTAAAGTATTATACAAAGAAATACATAAGTGCCAGGTAAGTAAAATTAATGTCAAAATGAATGTGTCAGGTAAACATGTTAGCGACACATTTACGGGGAAATATGCGTGTGTGCCAATGGCGCTCCTGAAACTAAAGCCCCGGCACCTGGTATCGATATTTAAGTAAGGCATATGATCTCTCGGTAAGCCAGGTATGTAACGTGAGTAGCAAGTAAAAGAGCACCAGGTAAGGGATATGAATGTCAAATAAGAAGGATACTTGAGCACCAGGTAAGCAAAGTAGCAGGGCTCTAGGTAAGTGAGGTAGGTAGGTAAATGGCAAGTAGTTAAGGTAGTAACGTGTGTGTGCCTGGTACAAAGGTTCAGTGAAAGCCAAGTAAGCACTACATACAAGAACTGATCACCCACTGAGGTAAGCAATGTAAGTAAAATAAGTCAGCATAAGCTAAGTAGGTAATAAGAGAACCAGGTAAGTAAGGCATGTGAGTGTCAGGTATGCGACCGCCTGGTAAGTGAGAATAGTGTACACCACATAACTAGAGTTTGAAAGTCAGGTAAGTCAAATGAGCACCAGGCAAGGAAAATAAATGCCAGGTAAGTCAAATAAATGCCAGGTAAGTAAATTAGTGCCAGGTAAATAAAATGAGTGCCAGAAAAGTAAAGTGAGTGCCAGAAAAGTAAGATACGTGTCAGGTAAACATGCTAGCGCCAATTATCTAAAGAATATGAACAATATTATGTGCCAGGTAAATAACACAAACAGGTAAGTAAAGGGATGAACATATAAGTAACCATGCGGAGTAGGTTAAGTGAATGACAGGTAAGTAAGATGACTACCAGGCGAGTCAAGTGAGTGCCGACAAGTAAATAAATGAGTGCAATAATTATTGATTAGAGGATTACCCAAGAGCTCGTGGCTGGGAAACGCCATTATAAAATATAAAAGATGAAGTAAAGTGAATGACCCGCAGACGTAAGTTATGGGATCAATATAAGTCAAATAAACTAAGTCAGCATCAGTTAAGTGTATAGGTAATAAGAGCACCAGGTAAGTAAGGCAAGTGAGTGCCAGGTATGCGATCGCCTGGTAATTGCGAATAGAGTGCACAACATAACTAAGGTATGAACGTCTGGTAAGTAAAATGAGTGCTAGGTCAGTAAAATAAATGCCAGGTAAGTAAAATATGTGCTAGGTAAGTAAAATAAGAGCCAGGTAAGGAAAATGAATGCCAGGTAAGTAAAATGAGTGCTAGCTGAGTAAAATAAATGCGAGGTAAGTAAAATTAGCGCCAGGTAAGGAAAATGAATAACAGGTAAGTCAAATGAGCGCCGGGAAAGAAATATAATTACCAGGTAAGGAAAATGAGCACCAGGTACGTACTATGAATTCCAGGTAAGTCAAATGAACGCCAAGTAAGGAAAAGGAATGCCAGGTAAGTAAAATTAGCGCCAGGTAACTAAAATAAGTGCCAGGTAAGTAAAAAGAGCGCCAGGTGAGTTAAATGAATGTCAGGTATGTAAAATGAGCGCCAGGAGAGAAACACGAGTGCTAGGTAAGGAAAATGAGCCCCCAGGTAAACAATATGAATGCCAGGTAAGGAAAATGAGTGGTAGGTAAGTAATATGAATACCAGGGAAATAAGGTATGTGCCATGTAATGACATGTGCGCCAGATAAGTTAAATGAGTGCCAGGTATGAAAATTGAGTGAAGGTAAGGAAATTGATGGATCAGAGAGTATATTGTTTAGTCCTTGGCTTGGAGAAAGAGCTTGCTGTAAAATTTACTTTGACTGGATTTACTTCATTTTTTATTTTAAATATTTGGGAAATTTTATGGATTATTTCTTCAAGATAAACTCAAAAGGTATTTTTGTTTCATCTTTAATGAAAATATAATAGAGGATGGATGCTGATTTTATTTATATGTATATATATAAAGGAGAAAAGGGAAAGAAAATGTATTCCATAAAAGTTACTCTAGAGGGATTAAGCTAAACATTGGTAATTTTCAAATTCTTTGTACTTACACATTGCAATTATAAGCTACCAAAGTTGTATTTTTTCAATGTTTTGCTTGTAATTTTTCTCGTTTCCTTTTCAGTGGATCATCAAGAACCTTTCTTCAACTAATTATAGCTATATTCACAATGCACCTTGAACATTTCATTGAAATTGGAGTATCATTTCAAAAAGCTGAAAAACGTATCCCTTAGTGTATTCAAAATTGGTAAAAGCAAAAATTACCTTGTTTTACAATCCTGTAACTTTTCAGTTTATGTACAAGGGTCCAAGGAACTTTCTCAAATGCTCTCACTTTCCACAATCCCTATCATTGCAATAAAGGTACAGGTTATTCATTGCAACCGGCAGTGTTGATGGGCAACTTGCAGGCAATTATAGGGGCTTATTACGAGAAAAGACACGAAAGAGGTAGATACATTCTGTATAAATAAAATGCTTCAATGAACAAAAACTTATTCTGGCTCTAGTAAACGTTTCTCTTTGTTATTTATTTTACTATCTATCTCTATCCGTAAGTGTTTGGTACACAGTCAAATAATTAGCGTCCTTCAACTTGACATATACCAAAAATGACAGACGTTGCCATATATTTTTCATACAAATGCTACGATATAAGTTTGTTTCCGGGCTGAAATAACATTACAACTTCAAATACAGTTTAGTTATTTATCCTGCGGTCATAAAATCGAGGACCACGAGTCGTAAAACTACCGTGTACATCTTTCATGGTAACAGGTTCCCAAGATCAACTTTGCGTTCTCTGATGAGAAGAAACTAATATCAACAAGAATAATAATGATGATGATATTGAGAATAAGGATAAGGGCTGTGATGGTGCTGGTGTAGATTGTGGTAGTAGTGGGGAGGAGTGTAGTGGTGGGGAAATGATGGTGGTGAGGGCGATGATGGTGGTGGGAGGGATGGTGGTGGTGGGGATGAGTGTAGTGGTGGGGAAATGATGGTGGTGGGGGCGATGATGGTGGTGGTGGTGGTGGGGATGATGATGGTGGGGGGGGGGGGGTATTTTGGAAATATATATGGTTGCTACTGTACGACTACTAGTCATAATAATGATGACGTTAATAATGAAATTATGATGACAAAAACAATAACCTCTATCATCCATACTTTATCCATTTATCTCTCCGCATACTAATTAACAACATCCTGTTCAGTCTCTTTTACTTTCGATCTATTGTTCCATTGAAGACCAGAAGCGACCAGTTTTCTCGTAGTGATCGGAAACAAAGGGGCATTCTTCGCTACTTCACCGCTTCTGAAAGACTGCCTTTGCCTTTTTGTTCCTTGTGTATAGGGCCTGTTAGGGAAAAACATTTTTTTTTTTTTTTTTTTTTTTGCTTACGGATAAGTAAAAGGTAAAATAAAAGGTAAGTCAACTCTTGTATCGCGTATACAATAAACACGTAAGACGAAGCAATGAATCTTAGTTCGAAACATTGTTCCGAAGCTCAAGGCATCTGTGGCTTATCTGAACCCCAATCGATTGTGCGAATAGCCGTCCCAATCATATTTTGATTCGCTAGTCCCACGGGTCAATAACTATGTATGGCCGATTGCAATATTCACTTCAGGCGCTTGACCTTCAAACCAGGCGGAATTATTCATCCCAAATTGCCGCGAACTCGATGTAGTATTCGAGGTAATTATGGAGTATATATTCGAAGCATCATACTAATGATTCATGACCTAATTTCGAAGAAAAGTTAATAACAAAATTTATATTTCGATATGCTTATGTTATATATATATATATATATATATATATATATATATGTATGTGTGTGTGTGCTTATACATACACATGTGTGGGTGTGTGTGTGTGTGTATATATATATATATATATATATATATATATATATATATATATATATATATATATATGTATATATGTATATAAATATATATATATATATATATATATATATATATAAACAAACACACACACACACACACACACACACACATATATATATATATATATATATATATATATATATATATATATATATATATATATCCTTTATCTTCATAATGTTTTCCTTAGTTTACTGTTTCTATCTGAATTTTACTGATACTTTCTCTATTTTTCTAACGTCTTTTTCTTTATATGTCTGTTTCCTTTATTTCACTTAAGCTTTCTTTATTTTGCAACTATATCGCAGTGGTAGACCTACTAAAACGAAGGACCTCTAACGTATGAGGAAAGTTTTGTAGGTTTATTACCCACAACGTCTTGTTCCGGAAAGTTACCTAAACAATTTGAATAGATCGAAATTCATTATCCACTGCATCCGCATTTAGACTAATTTGCATAGCCAAAACCTCTGATAACCTTCTCCTTTTGAACTTTTGGCTTCCTAACTTACCATAAAGTAATTATGGATCTAAACTGCCAGCATTGCATTACAATTGAATCTGAGAGAGTTAGCCCAGTATAATACGTTCTGTGTATGGAATAATTTCTATTACAAAGACAAATGTTTATTGTGATATTCTAGGATCAATGATTGTCGATATTATCTTGTCCATAATGTTGGGAATATTACATGCTGCTTGTTTCCTTTTTTTTTAAGATGTTGAAGAGGAAAATGATATCTTAATCGATTCAATTTAGTTCAAATCTTTTGAAAATCTCACGTCAAGCGTCCTTATTCTTCGCTGAAATGATTTCCTTATTGAAGTGTGATTGAATTCTTGCAACAGATCCTTCCTCATCTCTGCAAGCATTTTTTCTTCTCTGCAAGCATCCTTCTTTCTTGCTAGATTGTCTCTTCTTTGCCAAAAAAAAATCTTCTTTCAAGCTTTTTCATCTCCGAAAGCAGTTTTCACCTATCAGTGTGTAATTTTCTCTACAAGAATATTTCTTCTCGTGCCCCGCCCAGGCACGAGAAGTTGCAAGTGTCTCCAGGAGGTTACTGCTGTGGCTGGGCACCACGGCGGGTAAGGACTAAGCTCAGCCGTGTCAGCACCAGCTGACACACGTTAGCGAGTCGGCATTAGTCGACACAGGCCGGGCTCCCCTCATGGGCATAGCCTGGGCGAGGCTCAGCTTCGCATATCGGACTTATCCTTTCTCTCAGCTTCTCTCTTCTTCCGTGCTATTCATATGCGCTGGTTTCCTGCCCCTGAATGTTTTTTTTTTTTTCTATTTCTATTTTGTTTTGCTTTTTTTTTTTTTTTTCTTTCATTCTGTTTTCAGTTTTCCATTTGTCATGTTTTGTCCTTTTCTAAAGTTGACTGTTACAAGGAAATTCGTTTTCGAATGTCGTCTATATTTCAAACCTTTTCTTACTATAATTTCCATGTCTTTCTTTTTTTCTGCAAATGCTACTGATTATGTTCCGTCTTCATAAACTTTCTGAGTATTATAAGGTCAAATATGGTTATTTATTTTCATTAATTATGTTCTCTCATTTTTTATCATTCATTCGACATGTCTATATCTCTATCTCTTCACATACTTAGCCTTTATTTTCACAATTTTCTCTACGTATATTTATTGTCTCATTTTATTATCACCAAACAATTCCTCACATGTTCTTATCTTTATGCATATATTATATCATATTGCCTCTTTACCTGTTTATCCATTCAATCTTTCGAATCGACCAATTATAATTATCATATCATTATCTCAACACGTTTTATTATCAACAAATATTTTTTATGACATTCAAACAAACTTCAACTCTGCAAGGATTTGCAACCTGAACGTCTTTGACTTCTGCTTGCAAGACATCTCCGAACTTGTCAGGAAGCAATTATGAACACGAGCAGCCGGCTTTGCATTGCAGTTGCATGGATGGGATTGAGTCTTTGCAGAGATGGAGAAATATACTTCGAAATCTAATGTTACCAACTACATTTTTTAAGCCGACCTAAAAGGGAAAAAAAATCTGCCAGATTATATGTAAAACTCTAAAAGGAATTCCCGCTAGATTTGGAAAAAAAATTCATTAGTTACTCTTTCGAACTCTAGAATTTTCTCCGCTAGATTGACATTCACATTTGCTAGATTTAGCAGAAAAATGCCAAAATGGCAACGCTGTCGAAATCATAAAGGTTATGAATAGTTTCACCTTTACAAAACACGTGGAAGAAAAACATAATGATTATAATGATGGTGTTGATGAGGAGAAGGATGAGGGTGAAGGTGATGAAGAAAATGAGGATGATGACGGTAACGCTGACAATGATAATGACAATGACGATGGTGAATTGACGATGACTATGACAATAGTAGTGACAGAATTATAGTGAGAATGATAAAGATATCAATATATTAAGACGAAAATACAAATACTGGTAAATTATTCAATGGATACAAAAATACATCAATTCCATACACATATATACTACATATATAAACAAACTCTATCCTTAAATAAACACACCAATCATAGACTGCCTCTTGATAACAAAAATCATAAATGAAATAGATCAGGAACTGTGAAAAAGACCCCGAGGAATTACTTTCGCCTTCTAAGACGTTCTCCTTAAGGACCTTAAGGAATCAGATACTTCTTCGAAATCCACTCGAAGATTTAATAGCTTTCGCGCTAGGTTCGGTCTCTTTCACGAAGATTTGATGATGTCTATACACTGTTACTATCATTTTTTGAGATTATTATCATTAATTCTATATTATTATTATGATCATCATTACTATTATTTTCATTATTATTATTATTATTATTATCGTCATCATTATTATTATTTTCATTATCATTATTATTATTATTGATATTATTATCTTTAGTATTATTATCATTACCATGATTATTATTATTATCAATATTACTCTTATCATTATTATTATTAATATTACTCTTATCATTATTATTCTTGTTATAGTTATTATTATTATTATTATAATTATTATTATTATTATTATCATTATTATTAATATTATTATTGTTATTATTATTATTATTATTATTATTATTATTATTATTATTATTATATTATATTTTTTATCATTGTTATTATATTTATGTTTATTATTATTATTATTATTATTATTATTATTATTATTATTATTATCATTATTATTATTATCATCATTGTCATCAATCAGTATTTTTAATGTCTTTATCATTAACACTTCTAGTACTTTCGTTACTACAGCGATCACCATCTGAAATATTATCATTATAATTTTCCTTATTATTATTGTTATTATCAATATCATGATTATATTTTGTTTCTCTAATTTATCATCTGCACATCTAATCTAAAAAACAAAATTCAGCAATAATAATGATGATAATGATAATGGTAACAATACAAATTATATTATAATAGTAATGATAATAATAATAATGATAATAATAATGATGATAATAAGGACAATACTACTCATAATCATAACAATACAAATTATAATATTAATGATAGTTACGATGATGATGATAATGATGATAATAATAGTAATACTAAATATTATTATTACTATTATTATCATTATCATTATTATTATTACTATTATTGTTATGGTAATGATAATTTTCATAATGATAATGCTAAAAATAATGACAAATATAATTAGGATAATAATCCTTATAATGATAATAATAATGACATTGATAATGACAATGCTACTACTGCTGTTAAAAATAATAACAATTATGGGGATGGTGATGGTGAT
>NC_061844.1:19890072-19892572 GCF_019202785.1 Penaeus chinensis
GGAAGGGCTTTGTGTCCTGGCATTAACAAGGGTTGTTTACCTGCGCCCAGTTCTGTTCTTTCTCGAATCTCGTTTCTGTGCAGTTCATAATGATAATACATGATAATGATAAGGAATGAATAAATAATAATAATAATAATAATAATGATAATAATAATAATAATAATAATAATAATAATAATAATAATAATAATAATGAATAAATAAGAAAAATAATAACAACAATAATAATGATAATAGCAATAATAATAATAATAATAATAATAATAATAAAATTGATAATATTGATAAAAATAATAATGATAATAATAATAAAAATAATAAAAACAATAATAATTATAATAATAATAATAATAATAATAATAATAATAATAATAATAATAATAAATGATAATAATAAAAATAAGTAATAGTAATACTAATATTACTGGATAATACGAACACTAATCTTAATAAATAATAATAATAAAAATTTTGATAATAATAATAATAATAATAATGATAATTATTATTACGATAATGATAATTAATAATAATAACAATAATTAAAAGAAAGATAACAATAATAATAGTGATAATAACAAGAATATTAACAAAACTTTATTTATTCTTAGTATTAGACCAGTTTTGTTCTTGCATCAGCGAAACGAACAGGAGGAGTCAGGGAGGATATTAAAAAGGATTTCCTAGAACAAGTATGAAAGAAAATGGAAGCGACATAACTGACGTTCAGATTTTGCACGTTCGTATCAACATGTAATATCAAAATGGTAATTAAATTCTCTGAGGAATAATGCACGCTCAGTCATGTCTTTTTTTTTTTTTTTTTTTTTTCTTTTTTTATCTGGTATAAAGAATTATAGTTCGTTCAAAATATAAAAGTACATTACCTTAGAGTATGCTGTACTCTGGTTAGGTACGAAATTATTATAATAATAATGCTCATGATGATGATGATGATGATCAATGATAATGATAAAGATAATGATGATAATGATAATGATAATGATGCTGATGACATCATCATCATTATTATTAGTATTATCATAATTACTATTATCATTATTATCATTATAGTAAAATAATGCTCATGATAGTGTTGTAAAGGATATTAAAGGTCAATAACACACGGATTGTTACTTAAGCACCACTTTATTGCGTTTTCTTATAAACAAAAACAAAAAAAAAAGACTTCAGAGTCCGGGGTGATTTACGTGCTTTTTCCTCCCCTGAAATTGGACGTAATATAAGTGAACTCGTAGCTCCAATACCCACTACAATGACTGGTGGGATTCCGAGTGAATAATGCTGATGTGTGTTCAGCGACAGAAAGGATCAAATACGGTCTCGAGGGGGACACTCTCTGCATATATATTGGCCTCGCAACAATACAGGTGCTCGGCCAGCAGATCGGGAATACAGGTTTTCGGGAAGTAAGAGTTGGGTTTCTTGCGGAGGCTGGATGTGTGTGTGTGTGTCTTGTCGTGGTTTGACTTCGGGGTTTGGCCTTCAAAACCTGCAGAGTGAGAAGGTTCTGTTATTGCGTGGGAAGGACTTTGATGCTTTGAGATACGAGGGAGAAAGACGTGCCATGGAGTCTATAAATGGAAGGAGAAAAGAAAGAAAGGGAAGGGGAAAAGAGGGGGAGATAAAGAGACGGAATCATTGTGAGACAGATGGTGGGAGGACCGAATAGAGGGAGAGAGAAAGAAAGAGAGAGAGATAGAGAGAGGGGAGGGAGGGAGTGAAAGAGAGAGAGTGTGTGTGTTGACCTCTCTGCACTAACCTGCAGGTCACCAATGAATAGCAAAATAAATAAAACAAAAATATAAATACACGATAATATAAATATAAAAATGAATAAATGAAATAAATTCATAAGAAAATACAAAAATCCTACACATCTAACTCCTCACGTCCTCCACCCGTCTAACAAACCCATCTCAAACCCATGCTAATTCAACCCCCACCCCCCACCCTCACCCTCCACACACAAATCACTCGAAAATGTATATTTCGTTCTGCATTTAAATACCACAATGTTTACCTAACTCTCCTTCAAAATGAGATGAGAGGAGGCTGATTTTTCTCTCTCGAAAATAAGAACTAACACACAAGCCACTTGGGAAAGAAATGGTAACAGGCTATTAACGTTTCCTTTACGAAATGCCCCTCTCGAAGAAGATTTAAACTTTGTAAATCTCATCTGTTGCTTCTCTTTTATACAACTGAATTATAACAAGGCATTGTCGAAGAAATAAAGAAATGCAGAGGAAAGTAGAAAATATATTGGATGCTATTTATGTATATTTTTTTTTAGATTTCATGCTGATGTTCTACCGTGGCTTATAAAGTTTACTTAAGGAGCAAATCGAGAAAAAGGTAAATCTGAATTTTATAAAATACACACACACGTACATGAAAGTGTGTGTAATTATGTATGCGTGTGTGGGTGTGTTTAAATTTGTTCATTTTGTAAATTATTTTAACTATATATGTT
>NC_061844.1:19895072-19905072 GCF_019202785.1 Penaeus chinensis
CCGATGGTGTATATAACGTCACAATGATAAACGGGAAATCCGAAGTGAATGCGAGGAGGCAAGGCAAGATGATATTGCAAATAGAGGCCGCATCAACGAGATGGAGGAAAGTGATTTTCCGGTCGATGGTATAAGGTGGATACATAGGCAGGAGAATGAAGACCTGCTTCGTTCCGGCTCTCCGCGAAAGACCACCGAAGATCAACTTGCCCCTTCCACAATGCAGCTAAAATCTAAGACTTACTGCTCCTTGTAACAGGTCGCGCGGGGAAGACATGCAGATGGGATACTTCACAGAACGTCATCAAAGAGCAGTTGAACAAATGACATCGCCCACGTCGCCTTCAGTTCACCCAACAGGATGTGGAGATTTCTAGGCAAGAATAAGAACAGAAAAAAACATTATTCCATTGTGCTCGGGAAACTCCACAGCTAGGCGAGAGGTAACGAGTGTAAGTATTAAAAAACCCTTTTCAATTTGTTTAGAAATGAATTTAGTTCAAATTGTGATGTGATATATGTTTATACATAGCGTGCCTCATATGCCATATATCCTGTTCTGGTTCTCTTATCATTATTTGCTTTTCAGATATGACGAAATATCTATGAAACGGCGACGAGTGGCCACGTAAGCTGTAGCATGTAGAGATGGATCAATATAGACAAATATAGCGAATTGTTAAAAGAAATGTCCCTCCCATCAGTAGGCTGCCTTGGCCCTTCCCAGAGAGAATCATGCAGGATAACTGGCCTGTACACACGTCTAGGGCAGTACCGAAGTGGATCCATAACCAAAACCACTTGGAGGTCCTGCGGCTGAGTAAGGCATGTGGATCAAACACGATAAAAAAAAAAAAAAAAATGTGACTAGAAAAAACAAATCGTCAAAATAAATAAGCATCCTGCCAATTAGTATATTGATTGAAGCCGGCCCTCCCCCCCCCCCCAAAAAAAAAAAAAAAAATCTCTATATGTGTGTATGTCTGTGTATATATATGTATATATATACATATATATATATATATATATATATATATATATATATATATATATATATATATATATACATATACATATACATATATATATAGATATAGATATATATATAGATATATATATAGATATAGATATATTCATCTATTTTTCCTTTATTCTTTTCCAGGTGTCAACTGCATACTGTGGCTATTTTCCGCGAGAAAGGGTTCAAAATCTGTATGAAATATAAAATTAATGATTCTTCAGTTACTCCACACATGCGCACATACACACATCGATGATGCATCCATGTATTCACTGTAGCCCTACTATGGTTTTGTGTTGAGTTAATGTTCTAAAATGATCTTGAGCTGGCATATATCCTGTTTATTGGACGAAAAGGAAATACTCAGTAAACTTTATTAATTAATACACCTAGATTATATTTATATAAAAACTATTTTTTGCAATAAACGACAAGTATTCCATTTTATCTACGTCTACGCATAAACAGATGTGCACAATAAACAGAAGGAAAATGATAATAGCCTAAATGACGAATAAAAGTTGAGAGCGAGGTGGAGCCTGTGTGTGTGTGTGTGTTTTACACATACACATATATTTATTCACTGGTAAACTCAATTACCTTGTTTCAGAAACACGCACAAATAGATACTTCATAAACACATTTAGACAAAGAAACTGAAAACCCTCTGAACAAAATACACGAAAGAAGCAAACAATTCAATTAATTCCCCTCACTTTTACCTCCATCCAGCAATCATTGCAATTGCAAATACAACCTGTAAATCAAGCCACTTTCTTCCAAGCAATATCACCAAGAAGATTATCTCAGAATGACATCCTTTGTGCCGTGAAAGAGAGGTTTATGTACTCAATACCCAGCACCAATTACACTACAAAGCGCCACATACTTTTTGACTTCATCCAAGGACCGAGGGTTTTGTTGACTCTAATTCTTGGGAGGAGTAATGCTTTCTTCGTAAATGTTTGACACAAAAGCGATGAGGGAAGAGGTGGGTGGCGGAGACGGGAAGGGAAGGGGAGGGTGAAGGGAAAAGAAGCGACAAGGATGAGGTATAATACAGATTGATACAGAGATATTATATTTTTAAACATATATATACATAAATGTCTAAATAAACAAACAAATAAATAAACTGAACACACACACACACCCACACACACACCACACACACACATATATATATATATATATATATATATATATATATATATATATATATGTGTGTGTGTGTGTGTGTGTGTGTGTGTGTGTGTGTGTGTATGTGTGTGTGTGTGTGTGTGCGTGCGTGTGCGTGTGCGTGTACGTGTGCGTGTGCGTGTGCGTGTGTGTGTATGTGTGTGTGTGTGTGTGTGTGTGTGTGTGTGTGTGTGTGTGTGTGTGTGTGCATACATATGTATACATACATATACATAAACACACACACACACACACACCCACCCACACTGTGGTGTCTGGTGTGGATGTGTGTGTTTGTTGTGGGTTTGCCTCTTTCTATGCGTGCTTGCTGTTTACTTACGTTTGTCTATCTTTCTATGTATATCTCTCTATCTGTCTGCCCCTCTCTCTCTCTCTCTCTCTCTCTCTCTCTCTCTCTCTCTCTCTCTCTCTCTCTCTCTCTCTCTCTCTCTCTCTCTCTCTCTCTCTCTCGTTGTGTGTGTTTGTGTGTGTGTGTGTGAATATATGCATATATGTGTGTGTGTGTGTGCGTGTGTGTGTATATATATATATATATATATATATATTTATATATATATATATATATATATATATATGTATATATGTATGTATACACACGCGCACACAAACACACATTAACACACACACACACACACACACACACACACATGCACATACACATACACATACACATACACATACACATACACATACACATACACATACACATACACATACACATACACACACATATATATATGTGTGTGTGTGTGTGTGCGTGTGTGTATACATATATATACATATACATACTTATATTCATACACATACACACACACACACATAAAGAGACAAAGACAGAGAGAGAGAGAGAGAGAGAGAGAGAGAGAGAGAGAGAGAGAGAGAGAGAGAGAGAGAGAGAGAGAGAGAGAGAGAGAGAGAGCCAGACAGGCAGACAGATAGAGACAGATAAATAGAAAGATAGACAGTTCTACCTTATTAATACTTATATTTTCATTATCAATCGTCTCATCAGTTTGTTTTATCTATATTTTGTTTAATTATTTAGCCTAATTTATTAATTTACCTATTATTTATTTACCTATTCCATAAACCGTAACTGATCACTCGAGGCTCCCCTTCGAAAGTTTGTGTAGAATATTTCCAGCGTGTCAGCCCGGATGCCCTTCCAGCCATCAACCCTGTCCAGCGTGAGGAAGCGAACCTCTGGATAGCATTAACAGCATTCGAACCCTCGGACTCTCACAGGCCATATTATTTTTGTTAAATGCTATTGCTATTGACTACTCAGGGTGTCCTTTATTTAACCCCTCCCATTCCATAAAAGAAAAGAAAAAATACATGAATAAGAAACTCAGAAATATAAACGAAAAAAAAAAATAAAAACAAAAGATAAAAAAATACAACACACATTCACCCACATCAAAAACCTCGAAACAACTTCTCTACAAAAAGAAAAAGAGTGTGAAAGAGAGCGAAAGGAAAGCGACATTATCGACACAGAGACCCAATGTAACTCGGCCCAAGTCCATTAAGGAGTCGAGAGTAACAGAGAGAACCGGGATTGTGTATAGTGCTGCCACCCTTCATTCTGTCCTTTGTTGGGGGTTGGGTCCGGCGAATGCCTTATGTTCCTGGCACTGCTGGATTTTTATAGTCTTTCTGTTCGGGTGTTTGGGTGTTAGTGGGGATAATAGGAATAGTAACAGTAAAATAATGCTGGGAATATAATAATAATGATAATGATAATGATAATAATGATAATAATAATGATAATGATGATAATGATGATAATGATAATGATAATGATAATGATAATGATAATGATAATGATAATGATAATAATAATGATAATGATAATGATAATGATAATGATAATGATAATGATAATGATAATGATAATAATTATGTGTTCGCTGACTGCCGTATATTCCTGGCAGTGTTATATTTTTGTACGCTTTCTGTTCTGGTGTTTGGTTGTTGGTGGAGATAATACAAGTGGTAATAGTGAAATTATATTAGAATATCAAGATGATTGTGATAATAATGTCTCTGGTGGATATCCTATGTTCTTGGCTGTTGTTGGTGGAGATAACAGAAACAGTATAAATGATGTGATATTGTAATATAATGATGATAAGGGTAATGATGTGGTGATGATATTGATAATAATAATGATGATAATAATAACAACCATAATAATAATAATAATAATAATAATAATAATAATGATGATAATAATAACATCCAAAATAATAATAATAATAATAATAATAATAATAATAATAATAATAATAATGAAGATAATCATAACATCCATAATAATCATAGCAATAATAATGAATTCAGTGAATATTAATGATACAATACTGTATGGTTCCGATGTGGATAATGATGATGATAATTGAATATTCAGGTAAATGTTATATGTCCGTAGCAGTGTTCGATGTTTACGCTTTTTCTGTTCTGGTGTTAGGGGATAAAATGAACAATATGATGTAATAATGTATGGCAATGATGATGATAATGATGATGATAACTAAAGAGTTGGGTAAATGCTTTATGTGTGCAACAGTGATGGAGTTTTCTATTTTGCTCTGTTTGATTTTATTACTATTGGGGATAAAATAATGTACTGTTGTAATAGGATAATGATCAAATATGATAATGACGATAAAAGTGATGATAATTTTTGGAATAATACTAATAATGAAGGCCTTATTTTTACACAGAGTGCTGCACATTTATACTCTCTGTGTTCAGGCGTTTTTGTATGATTAAAAACTAATGAATATATGATATTATACTCTAATGGTGAAAATCAATAAGCTTGTATCATTAAAAATTGATAATAATTTGACTTTGTAATATAACGATTATAATACTTAAAATGATGATGATAATGATAATAATAATTAGTAATAGATTAATAAAATGGCATGATTAAAACTAAAGTTAATATGATATTGTAATGTAATGATGATAATGATACTGAAGATGATGGTGATAATGATAAGAATTAGATAATTGCATGATAGTGATAATATTAGTAATATTGAGTTTTGTGAAAGGTTTTTGTTCATACCATTGATTGAATGTTATACTCTTAAGTTCCGGTATATTGTTGATGATGGGGATAATTGAAACAGTACTGACAATATTATACTGTACTGCAATAATAATAATAATAATAATAATAATAATAATAATAATAATAATAATAATAATAATAATAATAATAATAATAATAATAATGATAATAATAATAATAATAATAATAATAATAATGATAATAATAATAATAATAATAATAATAATAATAATAATAATAATAATAATAATAATAATAATAATAATAATAATAATAATAATAATAATAATGATAATAATAATGATAATAATAATAATACGAATAAGAAGAAGAAGAAGAATGGCAACTTTGAGAATAATGATGATGATGATGATAACAATGATATTTATAATAATAAATATATTAATAATAATAATAATAATAATAATAATAATAATAATAATAATAGTTAATAACAATGATTGATAATAATAGTAACAGTAATTAGTAACTAGTAATAGTAAAAGTAATAGTAATAGTTCGGCGAATATATTCTTCCTGTCCTGGTATTAATTTCTAACCACTGCAACAAATTTTGAAAAAAAGAAAAAAAATGAATTAAAGTGGATATCTTCACAGTACGAGAGATGTATTTGACCGGTTTCGAGTATAGCTTTCACGAAGATAATTGGAAACCGGTCAGATCCATCTCTTATTCACTCTCATTTGTACCTTTTCAAAATGTTTCGTCTTATTGTTAGTGGGTGTGATTTAGTTGACCCTGTTCATTAAGGAAGCTGATGTTGATGATGATAATGATAATGTGATTTATTGTATTGATGTAAATAATGATGATGTAAATATTGATAATGATAATGGTGATTATAATGATGTAAATATTGATAATAATGATGGTGAAAGTGCTAATAATAATGATAGAAGTAGTAACGGTAAGGATAATAATTATCATAATAAACTTGATGATAAAATTGACACTAATATGAGTAATGATGGTGATGGTATAATACTAATGATCATAATAATAACGGGAATGATAAAGATAATGTTAATGATAACGATAATAGTAATGGTAATGATAATGATGATAAAAACATCAAAAAGGGAAAATGATAATAATGGTGATGATCACAAAAGGAATAATAATAATAGTAATGGTGATTTTAATAGTAATAATAACAACATCAATAACAAACACAACCATCAACAACAATAATAAGGATAATGATAATAATTATAGTGATGATAATATCAATAACAACAAAAATAACGATAATAATGACAATAATAATAATAATAATAAAAGTAAAAACATGATAATAACGGTTATCAATACGGTGATGATCATGCTAACAATAATAACTACAATAATAATAATAATAATAATAATAATAATAATAATAATGATAGAATTACCCTTAATTGTAACAGAACGAGAGAAAGAGAAAGAGAAAGAGAAAGAGGAAGAGAGAGAGAGAGAGTGACAGAGAGAGAGAGAGTGGCAGATAGAGAGGGAGAGAGGGAGAGAGAGAGAGACAGAGAGAGACAGATATAGAGAAAGAAAGAAAATAAGAAAAAAAAAAACAGAAGACGACGAAGAAGAAGAAAAAGGGAGATCCAGATCACATAGCAAATTCCGAACAATGTGGAGTCTCGAACTGAGCAGCTATGAGAAGGAACAGATACATCAAAATACATTAAAGACTTCCCCGCAAGCTTAATCCAGTGTGTCAACGCCCCAGTTACACAAACACCATTCATCAAAGAGATGCTATGATTACATTTGCATAATGTCATCATAACACTCTTACATTCATTAGAAAGATGGAAGGGACGGATAAACATCAGTGAGCTTCTCTTGCATACGAATTCCAAGACATGTCAGAAACACGTTGAAGGCAGAGCATTGTAAGATAAACAGGACTAATGTATTATCATACTGACGTGCAAATTAGGCTCGATCTTTTGAGGTGATAATTGTCGTTGCTTCATTTCGTCTTCCTTTCTGATGCTTTGTTGACGAAATTAATGAACCAGATTGCAAAGGACTGTAAATCACGTTTCGGTCGTTTCATTTTCTGTTGATGGGAATGTTGGTAGAAATGAGACATGAGGAAATGGGAGGTGAATGAGGATAATGATGGTGATGATGGTATTTACACACACACAAACAGTGCTGTATATCGCATACCCTGCAGCAGTTGCGATACAGCTTACTATGGTGAAACAGGCCGAGGTTTCAGCACCAGGATCAGCGAACATCGAGCTGACATCCGTCACCATAGAGCTTCCAACGCCATGGTGGTACATGTAGATGAAGCTGGACATCTACCCAATTGGAAGGAAGCAAAAATAGTCCATGGAGGACTGTACATACAGAAAAGGAAGGTCATGGAAGCTGCTTACATCGCGACGGAGAAAAGCATCAACGCAGCGTCGGGTAGATTCAAACTATCCAAGGTCGCAGCTGCAGTTATACGATCAACAAGTGGGAGGTCACAGTCGTCAGGTAGATCATCACCTCATGCCTAATATATATACTCTGTATTTCCCTTAAAATGTATGTATTTCTGACGAAGACAAAGTCGAAACCGGTCAAATACATCTCTTGTATTGTGAAGATATTCATTCTCATTCATACCTTTTATACATTTGTCAACATGAACGCGGTTCATATATATATATATATATATATATATATATATATATATATATATATATATATATATATATATATATATATATATATGTGTATATATATTTATTTATTTATCTATATAAAGAAACAATGGACCAACCGGTTTCATTTTCTTTTTGTCGTTATATATATATAGATAGATAGATAGATAAATATAGATATTGATATAAATAGTTAGATAGATAGATAGAGATAGAGATGGATAGATAGATTTATTCTCTCTTTCTTCTTTTCTTCATTCCATTTTCCTTGGCCTTCACCTCGCTCTCAAAACCTTATCTCTTCGTTCTTCAAACTTTCCTCTCTCTTCTTCCTCTTTGCAGTATATTCATCTTATCTCCCATTCTTGTCTTTTATTGCTTTTATCTTTCTTTTCCTGAACATTTATTAAAGTTTTCCCTAGAATCACTGTTTTGTGTTTCTTCTTGTCAAATTTGCATTTTTGTTTGTCTTTCTTTCATTTATATTTGCATTTTCTATTTGTTTTCATTTTTTCGTTTGTATGCTATTTCTTTATTTATTTCCTCTTTTCTTTGGTGTTTTCGACTATCCTTTCTACTCTTCCTTCTATTTTTTTTTATTCACTATTTTTCTATTATCCACTTTTTTCTTCCATTCCTCCTGTTCGTTTACCTTCTCCGCTTCTTTCCCTCCGTTTTTCGTATATTTTCTATGTCCTCTTCTTCCCATTTTCCTCCACCTTCAACTCTATTTCTCTCTCTCTCCCTCACTCTCCATTTCTCTGTATCTCTCTACATTCTCTTTCTCTCTTTTGATTTTTCTCTTATGCTCTCTCTCTCACCATCTCTCTCTCTCTCTTTCTCTCTCTCTCTCTCTCTCTCTCTCTCTCTCTCTCTCTCTATATATATATATATATATATATACATATATATATATATACATATATATATATATATATATATATATATATATATATATATATATATATATGTATATATATATATATAAATACATATATATATATATATATATATATATATATATACATATATATATATACATACATATATATATATATATATATATATATACATATATATATATACATACATATATATATATATATATATATATATATATATATATATATATATATATATATATATATATATATCCCTCCCTCTCCATCTCTCTCTATCTATCTATCACTCTCTTTCTCTCTTTTGATTTTTTTTCTTATGCTCTCTCTCACCATCTCTCTCTCTCTCTCTCTCTCTCTCTCTCTCACACACACTCTCTCTCTCTCTCTCTCTCTCTCTCTCTCTCCATCTCTCTCTCTCTATCTCTCTCTCTCTCTCCATCTCTCTCTCTCTCTCTCTCTCTCTCTCTCTCTCTCTCTCTCTCTCTCCATCTCTCTCTCTCTCAAAAGAAAAGTCTGCGGTGGCGTTGGTGCATGTGATCCCGTTTTCTGTGGAGATAATGATAATTTGATTTCCGATATTACTTTTCGTTTTTTGGGCATTTTCTTTGACCTCTTTTAAATCCGTGGAGGGAGGAGGGGAAGGAGCAAGGAAGGAGAAGAGGGAAGTAGGAGAGAAGGGAAGGATAGAAGAAGGGGAGGAGGGAGGAGGGGAAGGAGCAAGGAAGGAGAAAGAGTGAAATAGGAGAGACGGGAAGGATAGGAGAAGAGGAAGAGGGAGGGGAAGGTGATAGGGAAGAGGGAGGGGAAGGTGATGGGGAAGGAGCAAGGAAGGAGAAAGAGGGAAGTGGGAGAGAAGGGAAGGATAGAAGAGGAAGAGGGAGGGAAGGGGATGTGGAGGAAGGGGAAGGAGAAGGGAATGCGAAAGAGGGAAGTAGGAGAGAAGGGAAAGAGGGAGGGAAGGCGAAGAGGGGGGAAAGAGGGAGAGAGAAGGGGAAGAGGAAAGAAAAATGGAGTACAGGAGAAGGGGAAGAGGGAGAGAAGAAAGGAAGAGAAAGGGAAGAGAAGAGAAGAGGAGCAGGAAGAGAAGGAGATGGGAGAGGTGAAGACAGGAAA
>NC_061844.1:19937572-19947572 GCF_019202785.1 Penaeus chinensis
CATCATCCAGTTGAGAAATTACTTCAGCAGGTTGAGGTATGACATCACGCTGTTAAACTCACTGGACTCGGTGGGAAGCGCTGGTTGGTTAGTTGCTGTTGTTGCTCAGCTGAAACGTTGCAGTTGAAGATGATGCTTTCTCCGTATTCTTGATGGATCATGTTACAGAAAACTCGACAGCATTAAGGCTGTGTGTGTGTATTTATCTATCTATCTGTCTGTCTATCTATATATATATATATATATATATATATATATACGTATGTATATATACATATATATACATTGTGTTTGTGTTTCAATTCAGAAACAAACAAACGGCTCTCTTCGTAATTACATTACAAAAATAAGTTTTCATCTTTCGTTTGGCTCTGTAAAGGCCTCATCTCCGGAAACTTAGTTAATGTATAATATTCTCTAAAAAATATATATGGGTTTAGTTTAGTCCTTTATTTACCACCCTGGCTAACTGCACAGGCGTGGGCAAGCTGTGGTACATTTAATGCATGGTCATAACATTACATAATGTTACATTTGAATTTTAGCCTATAACATTGCTATGAGTACTTATATCAGTTTAAGGAAAGGAACAATTGCACAGTCCTTTATCCACTCATCTGCCACGCCGGCATATAGCTTGGGCGTGGGAAAGCATTAATACATTTTATATTCGGTTATGTGATACTACATTCCAAATTTAGGATACAACATAAGTATATCTTCTAGGGCATCAGATGATATGAAGTAGTTACATAGTTCTCCGTACCTCATGCTAGGTGGCCTGAAAGGCTGTATCACATGGCATTTTGAGATATAATGTACAAGTGTTCGCTTATATTCTTCATTACACAGTTTACACTTAGTTTCTTCGACATTACAAACTGTACTGACCTGCCAATACAATCTATACCCAAGCCTGATTCTTGCAGTCACAACATCAAACTGTCTTGTTCTTGTTTTATATAAACCATAGATGAAGGAATCTTGCCTAAACCGGTCATAGTGCTTTATGCTACAGCTTTCAGGGCGCTGAGAATTAATCAACTCAGTCAAGTCCTTTTTGAAGGAGGCTTTAATGATGTAGAAAATCCTAGAAAGAGGTATCCCAAGATCTATGTCCACACTTTGTTTGTCACATGCTGACTTTGCTAGGCGATCAGCATGATCATGCCTAGGGATTCCAACATGCGATGGAATCCACACAAAACGTATATTATGGCCTCGTTCTTTTGCACGATACACGTTTATCCTGATGTCATTTGCAATATTTTCCGCACCTTTGTCTAGAGTGTTCAGAGCCTGGAGAGCACTCTGTGAATCGCAGAAAATGACCCCTGAGCCTTGATTCAATAGAAATTCGGTGGCCATGAGTATTCCTGCCAACTCGGTTTGCATAGTGCTAGCCCAGTCATGAACCCTCCTACAATCCTGGTGCTGCAAAATATTGTTTTTATATACAACAAAAGCGCATCCTGCTCTGCACCCAGACTGCAAGGATCCGTCAGTGTAGCATTCATATACATTGGAAAGAGTGTCTAGATGCTTATTTATACTTGCAAGTGCATACTGTTTAAGTATAGCAGGGGGGGCACTGTCGTTTTTGGGGGCAGTCGTGTAATATACACTTAGGTCCGACATTTTCCACGGTGGTACAGAACGTCCATGTAGGGTCTTAGTTATGGGAATGTTCAGCTGAGCTAAGTGTTTACACGTCACTTGTAACCATGAATTTGAGTATGAATCGGTGTTGTTATTCAAAGTTAGCTCTTCTATTCTGTGTTTTAGTTGTCTTTGGAACTCTGTACAATGGATGGGTTCTCTAATTGATGTGACACTAAATGTGGTATTTATGTATAATATTCTTTCATAAACAGAAGGCAAATTAAGTTCTGTTCTCATATTCACAATCCTTGTTGTTCTAGGGGCACCAAGAATGATCCTCATGGCTTCATTTTGGACACTTTCTAGACTAGTCAACTCTGATTCCTTGAACAATACTAGGTGCAACG
The DNA here is from genome assembly GCF_019202785.1 of Penaeus chinensis. NCBI lineage: Eukaryota > Metazoa > Arthropoda > Malacostraca > Decapoda > Penaeidae > Penaeus > Penaeus chinensis. Next base: position 19,939,582 of record NC_061844.1, read on the forward strand.
CATGGTAATCTATGACCGACCTTATGTATGACAAGTAAAAGATTCTCGCAATATTGACATTAATACCATGGTCTTTGCCGACAAGTGTCTTAAGTGGCTTCAGTCGCTCCCACAGCCTTTTCTTCAGGTTTCTAATGAACTCTGAATCATTAACAATCACCCCAAGGTATTTGTATTGATGGCAGAGATCTAGCTCAACGTCATCTATATGAATCCTTGGCAGAGGGATTGTCTGTGGGTTAAGTGCCTTTGTTTTTTCAGATGAAATTATCAAGCCACACTCAGTAGCCCTTGCAGAAAGTATATCTAGAATCTCTTGCATTCTCTCCTCGGATGAGGATTTAATACAAATGTCATCGGCATAGGTCTTTAAATGCGGGTTGGGGTTACCGTAGATTTATGCACCTTTTCGCGGTTGATGAAGTCAATGCGAGTTTAAATTTTCAGTATTTGTGATTTTACCATTAACATTATTGTTATAGTAATTGATATGAATATTATCAATATTATTATTTTTGCAACACTTTGAAAGATTCCTCAAACATGTTTGCCATTTGCGCAAGCATTATTGGAACCATATTTTTTTTTTTTTTTTATTGTTTTGTGATATGAATACATACACACGTACACAAATACACACACACACACACACACACATACAAACACACACACACACACACACACACACATATATATATATATATATATATATAAATGATTAAAATAGGAAAACAATGATTCCATTGATGATGATGATGATGGTGATGATGATGACGACAAATATGAAAAAAATGATGAAGATGATAGTAATAATGGTGAGAATGGTGATGAAAATAATAATTAAAAGGATAGTGCAAAATAATAACAATAACAATAATAATGACAGTGATAATAATAAGGATCATAATTCTTTAACGTAAAGATCCCTTGGTACACACACACACACATACACATAATAATACAATGAAAACTGAAATACACTGTAGTTCGTAAGAGTGCATTTCCTGAACCTTAGTCGTTTGTGATTTCATGACAAGAATTGGAGCGTTTCTCTTACAGTACATTAGTAATCCAGTTAAGGAAGCAATATGATTTAACGCTAGCTACTCCCTTTGGTTTTTATACAGCAGGGAAAGGCTCTTGCAGATAAACAACATCCACTTTCATGCAATGCAGAGCAGTGGTATTCCCGGTCGTTTGACTTCACAACGAATCCAATATATATGATCCAAGAATTGAATTTAGCTCTGTTCGTTGTTCATGTTCACTGCACTGTATTTCTTCCTGTCTTCTTGTTTCTTTAGGTGATAAATTTGATCTTATAGAATGTATTGTCTTGTTTAATGTAAGCTTGTTTCAATTAATTACCACTATTATGATGATTTAAAAAAAATTCTTTTTGTTGATTTGGTGTTGCGAACATTATTATTAATAGTAAAATTATCATCATTAATATTAGAAGCAATATCATCATCACTAACATTAGCAGTATATTATCATCATTGTTATCTTTATCATTAGCAGTAGTAGTAGTAGTTTCTTTTTGTTATTATCAATATTACTATCTTTATCATTTTTAATATCATTACACTGTGTACTAAAGAAATGTAAAATTTCGCTTCCGTCAGCTATATCTGGAAAGGAACTTAAAGCGTCAAAGAAGGTTATTAAGTTAAAAGCTTGTTGGCTCCTTTCCCTTATTCAGGCACGGTCACTTACACATTTTTTTTTTTTTTTTTTCGTTTAACTTCTCAGTAACAGTCTTTATTTATTCCCTAAGAGTGCTTTTCCCATTCATCAGATATGCTTTCTTCAGTGACATTTCAAGTATAGATTTTTTTTTTCTTTTTCTTTTTTTTCTTTTTTGTGACTGAACTTGGACTCGGTGAACTCGCATCTTTATTGGCCGTGTGAGGGACAAGAATATTGGTGTTGTCGTCATGCGGCTAAGTGATGATGTCAGCCGGATGAAGGATAAAGTCATCCGGTTAAGGGATGATGTCAGCCGGTTTCGAGATGACGTCATGCGGCTTAGTGACGGAGTTAACCGGCTGAGAGATGACGTCAGTCGGTTGAGCGATGACGTCAGTCGGTTGAGCGATTACATCAGCCAGTTGAACGATGACGTCAGCGGGTTGGATGACGGCAGCCGGTTGAAGGATAATGTTTAGTGATGACTTTAATTAGTTGAGATATGAAGTCAGCTGGTTGAGGGCTAACGTCAGTCGGTTGATGGATAATGTTCAGTGATGACTGGTTGAGGGATGAAGTCAGTCAGTTAGAAGGATGACATCAGTCAGTTGAGGGATGACGTCATCCAGTTGAGAAATGACGTCAACAGTTTGAGGTATGACATCACGCTGCTAAGCTCACTGGACTCGGTGGGAAGCGCTGGTTGGTTTGTTGCTGTTGCTACTCAGCTGAAACGTCGCAGTTGAAGATAATGCTTTCTCTGTATTCTTGATGGCATCATGTTACATAAAACTCGACAGCATTAAGGCTGTGTGTGCGTATATATATCTATCTATATATATGTATGTATATATAGATGTATTATGTATATACATACATATATATATATATATATATATATATATATATATATATATATATATATATAGATATATATATATATATATATATATATATATATATATATATTATGTATATATACATACATATATATATATATATATATATATATATATATATATATATATATATATATATATACATATATATATATATATATATATATATATATACATATATATATATATATATACATATATATATATATATATATATATATATATATATATATATATATATATATATGTATGTATATATACACACATTGTGTTTGTGTTTCACACACAGCTCTCTTCGTAATTACATTACAAAAATATGTTTTCATCTTTCGTTTGGCTCTGTAAAGGCCTCATCTCCGGAAACTTAGTTAATGTATAATATTCTCTAAAAAATATATGTACAAATTCAGATCTGTTCTTGTCTTTACATTCCTTGACATGCTATATAACATTCATTCTTCCAATTTTACTTATATACTGTTATGATACTAGGTATAAAATTATAAGATATGATTCCTAACCTAGTCGCCAGATAAAACATCAATTTAAGTGTAATAATGATATCCTTGCATTTCGATTTTTTTCTGGAGTCATTAATGCTAATCAAGAATGGGGTAGTTAAATGTTGGTTAGTGTTACCGTAGATTTATGTCCTTTTCGCGTTTGATGAAGTCGATGTGAGATATGTAAATTTTCAGTATTTGTGATTTTACCATTAACATTATTTTTATAGTAATTGTTATGATTATTTTCAATCTTATTATTTTTGATACACTTAAAATTTACACATTTTTTTTTTCGTTTCACTTCTCAGTAATAGTCTATACTTATTCCCTAAGAGTGCTTTTCCCACTCATCTGATATGCCTTCTTCAGTGACATTTCAAGTATAGATTTTTTTTTTTCCTTTTTGATGACTAGATTTGCATAAGCATTATTGGAACCTTATTATTATCTTATGTATTGTTTTGTGATATATATAAATACGCACACGTACACAAATACACACACACACACACACACACACACACACACACATATATATGTATATGTATATGTTAAAGGGATAAAAATAGGAAAATAATGATTTCATTGATGATGATGATGGTGATGATGATGGTGATAAATATGAAAAAATTATGAAGATGATAGTAATAATGGTGAGAATGATGATGATAATAATTAAAAGGAAAGTGCAAAATAACAACAACAACAACAATAATAATGACAGTGATAATAATAAGGATCATAATTCTGTAACGTAACGATCCCTTGATACACACACATACACATAATAATACAATGAAAACTGAAATACACTGTAGTTCGAAAGAGTGCATTTCCTAACCTTAGTCGTTTGTGATCTGATGACAAGAATTGGAGCGTTTCTCTTACAGTACATTAGTAATCCAGTTAAGAAAGCAATATGATTTAACCCTAGCTATTCCCTTTGGTTTTTATACAGCAGGAAAAGGCTCTTGCACATAAACAACATCCACTTTCATGCAATACAGAGCAGTGGTATTCCCGGTCGTCTGACTTCACAACGAATCCAATATATATGATCCAAAAATTGAATTCAGCTCCGTTCGTTGTTCATGTTCACTGCACTGTATTTCTTCTTGTCTTCCTGTTTATTTAGGTGACAAATTTAATCTTATGGAATTTATTCGCTTGTTTTATGTAAGCTATTTATGATGATTTATAAAATTGTTCTTTTTGTTGATTTGCTGTTGCTAACATTACTATTAGTAGTACTATTATCATTATTAACATTAGAAGTAATATCATCATCATTAACATTAGCAGTATATTATCATCATTATTATTTCCATCATTAGCAGTAGAAGTAGTAGTTTTTTTTGTTATTATTAATATTACTGTCTTTATCAATTTTAATATCATTATACTATGTACTAAAGAAATGTACAATTTCGCTTCCGTCAGCTATATATGGAAATGAACCCAAAGCATCAAAGACTGTTATTCAGTTAAAAGCTTGTTGGCTACTTCCCCTTATTCAGGCACAGTCACTTATACATTGTTTTTTTTTTTCGTTTAACTTCTCAGTAACAGTCTATATTTATTCCCTAAGAGTGTTTTTCAGTGACTTTTAAGTTATATATATATATATATATATATATATATATATATATATATATATATATATATATTTTTTTTTTTTTTTTTTTTTTTTTTAATGACTGAACTTGGACTCGCATCTCTATTGGTCGTGTGAGGGACAAGAATATTGGCGTTGACGTCATGCGGCTAAGTGATAATGTCAGCCGGTTGAAGAATAAAGTCATCCGGTTGAGGGATGATGTCAGCCGGTTGAGAGATGGCGTCAGTCAGTTGAGGGATAACGTCAGTCAGTTGAGGAATGACGTCTTCCGGTTGAACGATGACGTCAGCGGGTTGGATGACGGCAGACGGTTAAAGGATGATGTTTAGTGATGACCTCAGTTAGTTGAGGGGTGAAATCAGTCACTTGAGGGATGACGTCAGTCGGTTGATGGATAATGCTCAGTGATGACTGGATAAGGGATGAAGTCAGTCAGTTAGAGGGATGACATCAGTCAGTTGAGGGATGACGTCTTCCAGTTGAGGAATGATGTCAGCAGGTTGAGGTATGACATCACGCTGCTAAACTCACTGGACTCGGTGGGAAGCGCTGGTTGGTAAGTTGCAGTTGTTGCTCAGCTGAAACGTCGCAGTTGAAGATGATGCTTTCTCTGTATTCTTGATGGCATCATGTTACATTAAACTCGGCTGTGTGTGTGTTTATCTATCTATCTATCTTTATATATATATACATATATATATATATATATATATATATACATATATATATATATATATATATATATATATATGTATATATACATTGTGTTTGTGCTTCAAGCCGGAAACAAACACACAGCTCTCTTCGTAATTACATTACATAAATATGTTTTCATCTTTCGTTTGGCTCTGTAAAGGCCTCATCTCCGGAAACTTAGCTAATTTATAATATTCTCTAAAAAATATATGTACAAATTCAGATGTGTTCTTGTCTCTATATTCCTTGTCATGCTATATAACATTCATTTTTCCATTGTTACTTATATACTGCAATGATAATAGGTGTAAAATTATAAGATGTGATTCATATCCTAGTCGCCAGATAAACATCAATATAAGTGTAATAATGATATCCTTGCATTTCGATTTTTTTCTGGAGTCATTAATGCTAATAAAAAATGGGGGGTAGTTAAATGCGGGTTTGCGTTACCGTAGATATATGTCATTTTCGCGTTTGATGAAGTCGATGTGAGATATGTAAATTTTCAGTATTTGTGATTTTACGTTTGTTGTGAACTTATTTTTTGTGGTTGTTACTTTATTACTATTATTATTATTATGTTTATTATTACTATTTTCTATTATTATTGTTATTTTTATTATTATTGTTATTATCATTATCATTGCTGATATTATTATAGGTACTGACAGTACTATTACCCTTAACATTATTGTTATAGTAATTGTTATGATTATTATCAATTTCATTATTTTTGATATGTATACATACACACACGTACACAAATACACACACACACTCACTCACACACACACACACACACACACACACACACACACACACACACACACACACATACATACATATATATATATATATATATATATATATATATATATATATATATATATATATATATATGTATATGTATATGTACATGCATATATATATATGTACATATATATATATATATATATATATATATATATATATATATATATATGTGTGTGTGTGTGTGTGTGTGTGTGTGTGTGTGTGTGTGTGTGTGTGTGGGTGTGTGTGTGTATTAATGCATGCATGTAAAGGAATGTGTGTATAAATCCATACATACAAATAAATAGATAGGTAGATAAACAGATAGATTGATAAATACAATATGTATATAAATAAAGAAACACATAAATAGATATATGAACACGTGTGTGTATGTGTTTCTCTGCGTGGGCGAACAGTGAGTGAGATATCATACAACGACGGGGAGGCCGCGGAGATCTGTGGCTGACAGAAAGTGGCGTTGATCTGACATGAGTTTCTATTCCTGAAATATATCCCTTTTTAATGAGATGTATAACATGTTGTCAGTTAAAGATGCAAAGAAAATTCTTCGAAAAATATAACTGGCTATTCTGTCGTCAATCTGATTCAGTCTTGATCGTTTTATTTATCTATTATTTATACATTTATTTGTTTGTTCATTTATTTATATTGGTTAGAGTTTCTCGGTGCATTAACTGTGAAATTTGGTCGACTTTTCTTTCTCTCAGTTAATGTCTATGTTGGTCTCTATCTGTTTGCCTATCACTATCCTTTCTTCTAATCTCTCTCTCTCTCTCTCTCTCTCTCTCTCTCTCTCTCTCTCTCTCTCTCTCTCTCTCTCTCTCTCTCTCTCTCTCTCTCTCTCTCTTCTTTCCTCCCTTTTTTCCATTTCTGTTGCTCCTCCTTCTCTTTATTTCTCCTTCCCCTCCTCCTCTCTTCTTCATCCCTTACCCTTCGCTATCTCACTCTCAATTTCTATCTCGTTTTCCCTCTCCCAACTTACCTACCTCCCATTTTCATAGTTTACCTTCTCCCTCTCTCCTGTTACTTACTTTATATCTATCCCTCTCTTTTCCTCGCCCTCTCTTCCTCACACTTTTCCTTTTTTATCGCACCTATCTCTTTCTTCTCCATCTACCTATTTCTCCCATTCTCTCCCTTCATCCTCTCCTACCCTCTCTCTTCTCCCTATTCTCTCTTTCTTCCTTGCCCTCCCTCCTTCTCCCCCTTCCAGCCTCCCTCTATCCCTCACTCCCTCTTATTCTTTTCCCTCCCTCTACCCTTCTGTTCCTTTCTCTCCTTCTCTTTCTCCACTTCTCTCTTCCTTTCTCTCTCCAACTCTCTTTTCCCCTTCTTTCTACCCCTCTTTTTCACTGTCTCTTTCTTTCTTTCTCTCCTCTTTCTCAAGCTTTCTTTCTGTCTGCCTCCTTTTCTTCTTCATTTCTTTCTATCTCTTCCTCTCTTCTTTTTTTCTTCGCCTCTCTCTCTCTCTCTCTCTCTCTCTCTCTCTCTCTCTCTCTCTCTCTCTCTCTCTCTCTCTCTCTCTCTCTCTCTCTCTTTCTCTCTCTCTCTATCTCTCTCTCTCTCTCTCTCTCTCTCTCTCTCTCTCTCTCTCTCTCTCTCTCTCTCTCTCTCTCTCTCTCTCTCTCTCTCTCTCTCTCTCTCTCTCTCTCTCGCTCTTTCTCTCTCTCTCTCCCTATTTCTCTCTCTGTCTTGTAATCTTTTCATCTTCCTTTCTCCCTACCCTCTCATCTCTCTCTCCTTAACTTCCTTCCTACTGCC
>NC_061844.1:19957572-19960072 GCF_019202785.1 Penaeus chinensis
CGGCGCTCTCTATAGTCTGAACTAATTCCTCCTTGAACTGGTCGAAGTGGCTGACTCAAAGTGAAGATCCGTTAAGCGTTTCGACCCGGCTGAGAGTGCGACGTTTAATAATACCCTGGAATTAGCTGGGGGTGAGTTGCTTTCCTGTCTGACTTTGTGTATGTTTATAAATATGTTTATCTGTATATATATGTGTGTGTGTGTAAATTCATTGATGAATACACAGCTAGGGAAATAGATTGGCAAATACATGTGATGTGTGACCAACTAAACATAATGTATACTGCACGCGCTCGCGCACGCACACACACGCACGCACGCACGCACGCACGCACGCGCGCACACACACACACACACACACACAAACACACACACACTGTATTCTTGTGCGTACCGTACTGTTCATTGCCATTGGTTGATTTCCAGGGAAGCGCTAACGTGGTATAGTTGTGCTAATGCGGAACTCAGTACCCTGATGTTAAACAGATTCTAACTCTCGCTCATTAAACTATCGTAGTGTAGCAGTCGGTGATATCAGCACACTGAATACATAGCGGTTTTCCGTCACTTCCAAATTTAGAGATTTAATGATATTCGGCCAATGTCCTCTGTAGACTTATGTAGTTAATTCATCAAAAACCGTAATCAACCAAAGAGAAAGCAGGGAAGAAGAAAATATAGACCGAAATACATGGTTGCTCTGTGGAAACAAAACACCTAAATCATTATTAGCGAATTACCCAACGAGTTTCCTAGTCAATGGTACTTCAAACTACTTAATGTTTATCCTCTCGTCACGGTTAAGTGTTGACTTTGTTATCGTGGCTGCGTTTCATTGCAGCTTCGTACCCACGTCCCTGTGTTCATGTTTGTACAGCCGCACATACCACCGACCGAATAGGTACACAATCCTTTCTCCGCGGAAACAAACCCATAGTTCTTCATTTTTAATCAGGTTCTACGAAAACATTCACCATCGTTATTACAGTGATATACCTACGCCATGTAAAGCGTTCATAGACATTATGATTGTGTTGATTTCATTACAGAGAATGATGAATGACATTTATCTATCAATATATATATATATATATATATATATATATATATCTAGCTGTCTATGTTTCCTTGAGCTAAACAGGATAACCAAGAGACAAAAAAAAAAAAAAAAAAAAAAAAAAAAAGCCTCAAGCAATGGTACATGGAGCAGGAAAACGAAAACAAGAAACAACAGTCGGAGACGACAGAGCAAGCAACAAGCATAAATAAATCAGCTGACACAGGCAAGCTTTCCATTTTTGTTTTGAAATCTTTAATAGAACACAAGACCTTAATTTCCAGAAAACAACAGCAACTAGGGGGCAGCAAGAAATCTTTGATGAAGGGATATATTCATACTTCTATTGAAACCTTATCCTCTATGACATTGAGAAGTGTTTCAGCAGTGAGCTCTTACTGCCTCTTTCATCCTTCAAAACCCCCATAAAAAAATCCCTGCGACCAAAAGAACAAGTTTGGGCGCGAGGTTACCACCCAACGAAGGCGCTGCAGAAGAAAGATGGAGACGCCCTGGACATTATTTTTCGATTACGAGGATATATGGTCCATGAAATGCGAGACAACGGCGTCCCGATATCCCACGCGAGGCCTGCGAAGGATGACGTCAGGAGGTCGCCCTCGTGGATACGCTTATTTCAAGGCTGAGGGAAAACCTTCAACGGGCATTAGGCGCCAAACCCCTCAGCTAGCTCACGGATATCGTTTTTTATCATTTATTTAAATCTATGTGTATATATATGTTCATTTAATTTAATATTTGTATTGTCTTTGTATTGTCTTATGTGTATTTTTCTTCATTGAACCTCCGTTCATTTTCATAATCACGGCAGTCTAGTGAAAAACTAGACATTTAACACGGAAATGAGTCTAGATGCGCGAACATCTCCTGGCGCACGACCTTATTTGCAGATATAAGGTGGGGTCAACCACCTTGCTTTAGCTGCGCGCAGGCATCGGCTCGTTTGGATACGGTCGGCTGTTCTTCAAATAAACGCCGTTGTTCTTAGATTTTAGCATTTTTATTAGTGCTATTTCCCGTTTACGAGATTTTGGGGGATGTTTCAATAAGCCGTTATCTTCATCTTCAAGTATCCTAAGGATGAAATCATTAAAAAATATTACATTATATATTTATGTGACTTGAAATCAACTGATCGATTGATCGACTTCTATGGTATTTTTCTTCTGTTTCAAACAGAAAGGGTATCTTCTTTATGAAATATTGAAGGATGCATCAAGCAAAGACTAACATTATAATAATAATATAGTTTATTCCATTTGTCAGCAAGATTGCTAGATGAAAACGCTACCACTACACCTAATATAACCTGCCATAGTTATATTATACCCCAATTGACGCAAACGTTAGCAAACGCAGTTTAAATCTACAAATTCTAAGATTTGGATAACGTGAGATATATCACTTTAGGTCGCGTGTATG
>NC_061844.1:19972572-19992572 GCF_019202785.1 Penaeus chinensis
TATGGTTACTGAAATATAGGTACATATATCTCTTTCTCCTTTTTCACGGATACAATAAGTGGAAATATCAAGGAATCTAGGACCTTACTTTCAACGCAAGTTTGTCTCTTCCTGTAACGGCAAAATATTTCCCTTTTGAAATTATGTTCGTCGATGATTATGTAAATTGCCTTGCATGTGAATAAGGGATTATGTATGATAGCGAAGGATAAGAAAGAAGAAAATAAATAAATGGGGAGAGCGAGAGAGGAGAGAGAATGGGAAGAAGGGAGGGAGTGTGGGAAAGAGAGACAAGCAGACAGACAAACGCATAGACAAACGGACAGAGAAATGAGAAAAAAAAATGTATAAAAAAGATAGCTACGCTGCAATTAAAAAGTTTTAATCAAGAGAGCATCATTGCAAGTCCTTTAAGATGCCATTCATGAATATGACATCAGCCAAACTTTACCACACAAATTTCTTGCAGGAAAAATCTCTATTTTCAGTCATTACTTTCCTGTAAGCTTAATGCAGGCAAAGAGGGAGGCAGGGGGCGGGAGGGAGACAGAGGAAGGAGAAAGAGAGAAAGAGAGAGAGAGAAAAAAAGAGGGAGAGAGAGAGAGAGAGAGAGAGAGAGGGAGATGAAAGGAGAGGGGGAAGAGAGAGTGAGAGAGAGGTAGAGGAGATGGAAAGAGAGAGAGACAGACAGACAGACTAATAAACAGATAGAGAAAGAGAAAGAGAGAGATAGAGGAAGTGAGCGAAAAAAAGCAAGAAAGAAAGAGAGAGAGACAGAGAGAAAGGGACTGGAACAGAAACAAATAGAGAGATTAAGTGAACACACTTGGATTTAACAAGGGCAAATCTTACGCAAATGTACACACTGCACACAAAAGACGACAAGTGCAAGGTGTCAACACAGAGAGACAGAAATTACAAGGTTGTAATACGCATGGCTTAAGGGTCCTTGATTTTCCACGCTGGCAAACATGCACGAGAGGAGTTCTCACTTCTTGAATTCCCAAAAGAAATGAAAGATAAAAAGGAAGAAAAAAAAGGGAGGAAACCCAAGAGAAAGTAAAATTAACAGAAGGAATGAAAAGGAAATGCAATGTATGAACAGGAGACGAACTTCCATTTTCTTTGAGACATGAAAGAAAACGGGGGAAAAATGTATACATACCAGAGTAAAAAACATGATCAATCTAAGGGAAAAAAATTAAACTTCCACGTAAATAAATGCAAAGCAAGTTTTCTTCAGCCAAAAGCCAATCTTCTTGTCAGACACCAAGTCAAGACGAAAGGTTGTAATTCAAAGAAGCGTTAAAAATAACAGAAGAGGCTAATAACATATTCTTGTATCTGCGTAGACATAGACATACCTACGTAGACACAGACATACCTACATAGACAGACATACCTACATAGACAGACATACCATCTGATGATAACAGCACCAAGAGACGATAAGAAAGACCAGTTCAAATTACATTAAAGCAAAGTTTGATTACGGTAACACACACATGACATACGTACATACACGCACAAACACGAACAGACACACACGAAAAAAAAAATAGATACACAGATGAACAAACGGACAGACGCACTCACAAAGACACACAAACAGCTCCCTCAACGCATTCGAAAGCAAGGAACAAGATTTGCATATGTCTGTCAGTGTAATCAGCTTTCTTCGAGGAGGGTTTCGAACGTAAATAAACCATTGCACATCCATCCCAGCCAGCGCTTAAAACTTTTAATAGGACGTCGACGGGAGAAACGCAATCTCAAGCCAGCGAGCGACTGTATCTCGTTTGGAGAAAGAGGGAGAGGAAGAGGGGAGGAAAAAGAGGAAGAGGAGAGAGGGAAAGAAGGAGGAGGAGAGGGAGAGAGGAGGAGAAAGAGGAGAGAGGGAAAGAGGGAAGGGGAGAGGGGAGAAGAAAGGAGAAAGAGAAGAGAGAGAAAAAGAGGAAAGAGGGGAGAGGGATAAAAGGAAGGGGAGAGTGAGAGAAGAGGAGAAAGAGGAGAGAGGGAAAGAGGGAAGGGGAAAGGAAAAGAGGAGGACAAAAAGGAGAGAGGTGAGATAAGAGGAGGAGAAAGGAGAGAGAGGGGAGAGGAGAGAGGGAAAGAAAGAAGGAGAAGGAGAGAGGAGGAGAAAGAGGGGAGAGGAAAAAGGGAAAAAGGAAAGGAAAAAGAGGGGAGAGGAGAGAGGGAAGGGGGAGAGGGGATGGGTAAGGATAGAGTGTGACGGAGAGGAGAGATGGAAAGGGAAGGGGGAGGAAGAGAGAAATATGAGAGAGGGATGGAGAGGGAGAGAAAAAGTGAAAGAGGAGGGCAGAGGAAAGGAGAGAGAGAAAGACGGAAATAGGAGAGGGAAGGAGAGAGAAAGAGGAATGTACATGTATTATTTACATGACCATCCGAGGAAGGAGGTAAAGAAGGAAGATAAGAGGAGAAGGGGAAAGGAAGGGAGGGGGAAAAGACAGATGAGGAATGGGAAACAGAAGGAACATAAAGAAAAGGAGAGAATAGGTAAGGAAATAAAAGACGGAGGGAGAGAAATAAGGAAGGGAAAGGGGGAAGGGGAGGTAGAGAGAGAGGGGGAAAGCGAATGATAGGAGGAGAGTGAAAACGGGAGAGAGGTTAACTTTCTTTTATTTAATGGATCCTGCTAGTTATCATTATCTTCATTAATACTATCATCATTATTTTAACAATTTCTACCTTATTTTCATCACAATCATTGTTGTTGTTGTCATAATTATTACTATTAGCATCATTATTATTATTATTATTATTATTATTATTATTATATTATCATCATCTTCATCAACATTATTGTTGTTGTTATTATTTTTACTATTATTATTATTATTATTATTATTATTATTATTATTATTATTATTATTATTATTATTATTATTATTATTATTATCATTACTATTATTATTATTATCATTACTATTATCATTATTATTATTATCATTATCATTATTATTATTATTATTATTATTATTATTATTATTATTATTATTATTATTATTATTATTATTATTATTATTATTATCATTGGTATTATCATCATCATTATCCTTATTATCATTACAATTGTTGTTGTTGTTGTTACTAGTTTTATTATTTTTATATTACTCTTATTGTTGTTGTCATTATTATCATTTTCTTATTTTTTGTATTACTAGTACAGTTATCATTGATATTATTATTATTATTATTATTATTGTTATTATTACTATTATTATTATTAATAATATTATTGATATTATTATTATCATCTTTATTGTTATCATTGTTATTATTATTATTGCCGTTACTATTGTTGTTGTTGTTATTATTGTTATCATTATTATTATTATATTATTATTATTATTATTATTATTATTATTATTATTATTATTATTATTATTATTATTATTATTATTATTATTATTGTATTATCATTATTATTATTATTATTATCATTATTATTATTTTTTTTATTATTATTATTTTCATTATTGCTGTTGTTGCTGTTGCATTATTTGATTTTCGCTGCCATTTTGTTTTTGTTTTTGTTCTAATTGTTAATGTTATTGTCTTTATATTTGTTTTTGTTATCGATGTTATTTGTATTACTAGTATCATTCCCAAATTGTTATTGTTTTTGTTATCATTTTTATTGATATTATTTTTATCTTCAACATCATCAACATCAGCATCAACATCAACATCATCATCATTACCATCACAATCATGATCACAATCACAATCTTCATCTTTATCTTGATCTTCATCATCATTACCATCAATATCACCATCGTCATCGTCATCATCACCATCATCACTATCACCATCACTATCGTCATCACCATCATCATCACCATCAATATCATCATCACCATCACCATCACCATCATCACCATCACCATCGTCATCATCATCATCACCATCATCACTTTCACCATCACTATCGTCATCACCATCAGCATCACCATTACCATCATCATCATCACCATCACCATCATCATCACCATCATCACCACCATCATCATCATCACCATCATCATCATCACCGTCATTATAATCATCATCATCACCATCATCATCATCACCATCATCATCATCACCGTCATTATAATCATCATCATCCTCATCATCATAACCATCACCATCATCACTATCACCATCATCATCATCACCATCACCGTTATCACCACTCCTGTTTTATGGATGTTATTGTTATCATATCAAAGACAGGGTGATTTAGAGAGAGAGTGGGAGTCTCGATTGCAAATCAGGCAACAAGGTTTTATACATACCTGAATGCAACGTGATTTGCCGTATTCTAAAAATAAATCTTGCATTTATTCACTCTCAGTTGTTTTATATTATCTCTCTCATTTTTTTTTCGTGGCTTATATACACCTACATATATATATATCTTGTTTTAGTTTTCCTTTTCTCCTCTCTTTTTCTCTCTTTCCTTCATCCCCTTATCTGTATTCTGTTTCCCTTTCGCACTCCCTTTGCCTCTCCCTCTCGCACTCCCTCTCCCTCTCCTTCTCACGCTTCCTCTTCTTCTCCCTCTCCCTGTCCCCCTGTCTCCCTTCTCGCATTCCCTCTCCCTCTCCCTCTCGCACTCCCTCTCCCTCTTTCTCTCCTCTCGCTCTCACCCATTCCCATCCCTTATAATACGAACATCGTCACCATACTAATACCAAAGACCATCTAAGACCATCTAATAAAGTCTTAGACCCTTCCCCATTCTGCCTGTCCGTCCGTCCGTCCATCCGTCCGTCTGTTCATCCGTCCGTGTTTCCGTCCGCCGTCCATCCATCCATCCATCCATCCATCAATCCATCCATCCAGCCATCCATCCAACCATCCATCCATCCGTCCGCCCGCATTCCAACCATCCATTCGTCCGTCCGTCCGTCCGCCCTGCCCGCCCGCCCGTCCGTCCGTCCGTCCGTCCATCCATCCATCCATCCATCCACCCACCCACCCACCCATCCATCCATCCATCCATCCGTCCGTCCGTCTGTCCATCTGTCCGTCCGTCCGTCCGTCCGTCCGTCCATCCATCCACCCACACACCCATCTATCCATCCATCCATCCGTCCGTCCGTCCGTCCGTCCGCCCGCCCGACCGCCCGCCCGTCCGTCCGTCCGTCCGTCCCTCCGTCCGCCCGTGTCTCCGTCCGCCATCTATCCATCCATCCATCCATCCATCCAACCATCCGTCCGCCCGCCCGTCCGTCCGTCCGTCCGCCCGCCCGTCCGCCCGCCCATCCGTCCGTCCGTCCATCCATCCATCCAACCGTTCGTCCGTCTGTCCGTCCGCCCGTCCGTGTCTCCGTCCGCCATCTATCCATCCATCCATCCATCCATCCATCCAACCATCCGTCCGTCCGCCCGTCCGTCCGTCCGTCCGTCCACCCATCCACCCATCCATCCATCCATCCATCCACCCATCCATCCATCCATCCACCCATCCACCCATCCACCCATCCATCCGTCCCCTGGGCCTCGACGCCTTCGCTCGCCCTTCCTCTAGATCGCAGATGGAAATTTTAAGCATCTTCATTACGGGAAAGACGAGGAGGACTCAGCCGCGAAAGAGCTGGCGGGGAGAATCTTAATGAGTTTTAGCCGCGGAAGTTTTGCAGTTTGCCTTTTATTTTCGGTCGCGAGATAGTGATAGGCTGGGGTTGGGTGATATGTATATTTATGTATATATATATATATATATATATATATATATATATATATATATATATATATATATATACATATGTATATATATATATTTTTTTTTTATGTATGTACGTATGTATGAATGTATGTATGTATGTATGTATATGTATTTGTCTATATGAATATATATATATATATATATATATATATGTTTGTATACACACACATATATATAAATATATATATATATATATATATATATATATATATATATATATATATATATAAATAAATATATATATATTTATTTATTTATATATATATATGTATGTATGTGTACATATGTATATATATACATATATAAATATATATATATATATATATATATATATACATATATATATATATATATATATATATATATATATCAATGTGTTTTTATATATAAGTATATCTATATATATATATATATATATATATATATATCCAACAAAGAGTCATGACATGGCATGACGCTAGAACATTATCTCGCCTCGCTCTCCGCCAGCCGATTAACCAGTAACAGTCAACTTCTCATGCTGTGACGTCGCTGTGCAGGAGCTTGCGGTGTCCTCTCCAGGGCGCAGGCCCGGGCAAGCTCCCCATACAGCGGGTACCCATCTCGATATCACTGATGTAATCCAAGGGAAGGGCAAGAGCGCATGCAGCTTTGCACAAGTGCAGTCACCGGAGTTACTTGATATATATATATATATATATATATATATATATATATATATATATATATATATATATATATAGATATACTTATATATAAAAACACATTGATATATATATATATATATATATATATATATATTTATATATGTATATATATACATATGTACACATACATACATATATATATAAATAAATAAATATATATATATATATATATATATATATATATATATATATTTATTTATATATATATATATATATATATATATATATATATATATTTATATATATATGTGTGTGTATACAAACATATATATATATATATATATATATATATATATATATATATATATATATCAAGTAACTTCGGTGACTGCACTTGTGCAAAGCTGCATGCGCTCTTGCCCTTCCCTTGGATTACATCAGTGATATCGAGATGGGTACCCGCTGCATGGGGAGCTTGCCCGGGCCTGCGCCCTGGAGAGGACACCGCAAGCTCCTGCACAGCGACGTCACAGCATGAGAAGTTGACTGTTACTGGTTAATCGGCTGGCGGAGAGCGAGGCGAGATATTGTTCTAGCGTCATGCCATGTCATGACTCTTTGTGGCACAGATGCATGGTTACTCGTGACCGATGGATGCTACAGATACTATCACTGATACTACTACTACTACTAATGATAATAACAATAGTAATAAATACTAACACATACAGATTCCCAGGATCTATCTATCAGTCGATATACTTTATAAATACAATATATATATATATATATATATATATAAATATAAAGAAATATAAGAGCTACTACTTCAACCCGATCATCAATTGCAGATATCCCCCCCCCCACTTATTTTATTATATCCCCTCCCCCATTTTATTTCCTTATGGCGTCTTTTAAAATCTTCCCTTCTTTTTCCTCAAAAGCTGTCGCCACGAACTTATACTTTTACTCTCTTTTGCGGAGATCTTTGGAACCGCTTCCCGGCCAGCTATTACGACCGCAGACTCATCCGTGGAGTGGGAAGCAGGGCAGCTGTTGGACATACGTGAGGCCTAAACAGCGCTTGTGTGGAAGAACGGGGGGGGGGGGGGGGTAGTGTGTGCGTGTGGGGGGGGGGGGAGGGTTGCATGTGTGGTGGAGGAGGGGGGAGGGTGTGTGTGGAGGAAGGGGGTAGGTACGTGTGTGATACGTGGGTGTGGGTGTAGGAGTGGGATGCGTGCGTGTTTGAGGATTTGGGGAGGAAGGGGGACGGGGAGGGTTCGTATGTGTGTGTGTGTGTGTGTGTATGGAGGGTGTCTGTCTGTGGGGTGGGAGAGTAGGGGGA
This sequence comes from Penaeus chinensis, assembly GCF_019202785.1. Lineage (NCBI taxonomy): Eukaryota > Metazoa > Arthropoda > Malacostraca > Decapoda > Penaeidae > Penaeus > Penaeus chinensis. The sequence goes on from NC_061844.1 coordinate 19,980,302, forward strand.
TCGTGTGTGTATGTGTGGGGAGGAGGATGGTGCGTGTGTGTGTGGGGGGGGGGGTAGGAGGATGGGGGTTCGTGTGTGTGGGGAAAGGGAGGGTTTGTGAGGGGAGGGCGTGTGTGTGTGTGTGCGTGGAAAGATTCGTGTAAGTATGTATGCGTGTGTGTGAGAGAGAGACCAATTTCATATAGATTCCAGGGGTATAGGTAATGAGCATAGGTTTTACGATCCTACACAGTGATGCATGGGACAAAGAAAACATTTCAGCGCTCCTTTTGAAGTGAAGCCCAACATGGTTGTGTATATGTGTGTATATATATAAACATAAATATATATATATATATATATATATATATATACATATATATATATGTGTGTGTGTGTGTGTGTGTGTGTGTGTGTGTGTGTGAGTGTGTGTGTGTGTGCGTGTGTACTACGTTTCACACAATAAAATCAGTAAAAATTCTACAAAATGAAAATATACTATCAATGAGGAATATAATTTCTTTCAAATTCTGAAGGCGATTTATCACACTCGTTATCCCAGAAATCCGGGTTACCGCAAGTTATAATAACACTACTAACACCATCACTTAGTTCCTTTATGTTTCACCTCATACCCTAACACATAAACAAGAAAGTATATGATTCACCAGTATACTTTAGAAGCAGCTATACAATTCTAGATGTTCGAGACGCTAATTTTCAAATTAGTCCACCGTGTACCCGTGTACCTGGGAGTGAATGAAGCAATGACCGCTCAGTCGAGACTCGTTTTCAGTCCACATCGCCCCAGGGAGACTGCTACGCCCCAGCTTCGGAACGTCGGGTTCGAGAATCCTCTACTCAACGCACACTACTTTCGAATGCAATTTTTTTTTTAAATATCACTTTGGTACGCATAAGCCGTGAATTTGGAGAGATCGTAATATATTTATGTATATATATAACTGTATATATACGCATATATGTATACATATACATATATGTATATATATAAAACTGTATATATGTATAAATGTATGTATGTATATATACATATACATATATATACATATATACACATATATACATATATATGCATATACACATACATATATATACATACATATATACATAGATATAAATGTAAAATGTATATATATATATATATATATATATATGTGTATATATGTGTGAATATTTTTCAGTTTTACAAAGAGTATTTTTATTTTAAAAGAATTTCCTCTGCAGATACAGAATACCGTACGAACTAGTTAAAAGCTTGAGTTCGGACGAGCTGACTGAACCCTCGCGTCGACTCGCTCGACACTAGTCGACTCGTTTCGCACCCAGGGGGAAGAAGGGGGCGTGGCGACAGATCTCTGAGGCACACCGACGGAGACGCGCCCTACTGCAGCTGAGGGCCGAGTTGAGGGGCGTGGCGGTTTTTTTGGGTGCAATTATTAGAGTATTTCTGGTGTGGCGATCCAGTTAGACTGTATTTTGAGAACCTTTCATTTTAAGAAAGTTTTGTTTTAACGCTGTAGAAGTTACAGCGTTGTTAGAAATGTCAGCGTCGTTAGAAACGAACCGGACAATCTATTTTTCTTTTCTTTTATTTTTTTTTCATTTTTAATTTTCTATTTTCTAAATTATTATTATTATTATTATTTTTTTTTTTTGTAGGATGATTCCAGCGTTGTTTAAGTTTTTTTTTCTACTTTTATTATTATTCTCATCATTCTTATTGTTTTGTCTCCGAAAATCTTTTGGTAAAACAATAAATGGTTTATTTCAAGATTTGTTTAAACTCAATCTCTCTGGAATGAAGACATCCTTTGACTAAAAAAAAGAACCAAATTATTCACAATATGTATATATGAATATATATATGTATATATGTATGTATGCATATATTTATTTATACACACACATACATATATATATATATATATATATATATATATATATATATATATATATATGCATATATTTTTGTGTGGATGTATAATATAAATATATATATATATATATATATATATATATATATACATATATATGTAAATATGAAAATAAATATAAATATATAAATACTAAGGCCGTGAATTTGGAGAGATTGTAATAATAATATATATAGATATACACATAAATATATATATATATATACATACATATACATAAATACATAAATACATACATATATACATATATATACATAAACACTCACACATACATACATACAAGCATATATGTATATATATATATATGTGTGTGTGTGTCTGTGTGTGTGTGTGTATGTGTATATATATGCATATATGTATTTGTGTATTTATGTATATATATGTATATATGTATTTATGTATTTATGTATTTATATATATATATATATATATATATATATATATTTATGTATATATATATATATATATATATATATTATTACAATCTCTCGAAATGCACAGCCTGTGTGTACCAAAATAATATTTTAAAAAGTGCGTTCGAAAGTAGTGTGCGTTGAGTAGAGGATTCTCGAACCCGACGTTCCGACGTGTGTAGCAGTGTAGCAGTCTCCCTGGGGACGACGTGGACTGAAAACATGAGTCTCGACTGAGCGGCCATTGCTTCATTCATTCCAGGGTACACGGGTACACGGTGGACTAAAAATTGCGTTTCGAACATCTAGAACTTAATCATTGCTTCTGAAGTATACTGGTGAAGTATATCCTTTTTTATTCATGTGCTAGGATGGAACAAAAAGGGACTAAGTGGTGGTGTTACTGGTGTTATTATAGGTTATGCGGTAATCCGGTTTTCTGGGAAAACGAGTGTGATAAATCGCCTTCAGAATTCGAAAGAAACTATTTATAATTAATAGTACATTTTCATTTTGTAGAACGTTTAATAATTTTGCTGTGCGCAATATGATTAATGAAATAATTAAAATTGTGAAATATTGTTCAATTCAAATAAACCCACTGTGAAAAGATAAGAACCTATATAAACTAAAATACTGGATGATGCACGTGGTGTATATATATGATAAGGAATGCCTAGATAAGACTACAACTAATAAATAAAGTAGAAATACGGACTAGCACTGGAAAAAAAAACTAAATAATTCTGAAATAAGTAAAAGAAAAATAACTGTTTAACAAAAGAATACTAAGCAATGACTTCATAATAACTAGTGATTCGAAAATACATTTGATGATAATTCATAAACGTATAAATTCAAGAAAATGATAAAAGCTTCAAACTTTACAAACTTCAAGATATATAGTCGTTACTAATTTTTAAGCTGTAATGTAAGCTACTTTCACTTCTTGTTGTAATTATTTCGATGCTTCCCGTAGGCATTTTGAAACTACTTTTACGTGTGCTATCAACCTACACTGTACTACACTGTACTACAAGCGGGACTGTTACAATATATATCTATCAATATACATATATACATATAGATATACAGCTATATATATATACATATATGCGTGTGTATGCATGTGTATGTGTGTGTGTTTATATTTATTTTATTTGTTTATGTGTGTGTCTTCGTGTGTGTTTATGTGTGAGTGTGCTTTTGTGTGTGTGTGTGTTTATATGTTTGTTTGTGTGCGAGTGCGTGTGTGTGTGTGTGTGTGTGTGTGTGTGTGTGTGTGTGTGTGTGTGTGTGTGTGTGTGTGTGGATAGGTTGGTGGGTGCTGTATATATATATATATATATATATATATATATATATATATATATACATATATATATATGTGTGTGTGTGTGTGTGTGTGTATATATACATATATGAATATATGTTTGTTTGTATGTATATATATATATATATATATATATATATATATATTAATCATATATATATATGTGTGCGTGTGTGTAAATATATATATATATATATATATATATATATATATATATATATATATATATGTATATATACGTATATATTTGCTGTGTATATATTTAATCAATAGAATATATAAAATGTTTCTACCATTTGCTCTTCCCGAAGATAATATTAATACATCACACTATTTATCTGCAGCAGAACAGAATTCACCCGTTTTCCACAAGTCTTGAAAGTACCCAACGTCTTAGCAGTGTAAATGTGTTTCCCTCGTGTAAAAAGAATAGACAGTGATAATACTCGTACTGTACAGCTATTCCCCGAGGCAGAGAGTCTGTGGGTATAGGAGGCAAAAACAAGCAATGTTTGTTGTTGCAATGACTTTGAGTGTAGTGTGCCGTTGTTTTTTGCTTGTTCTGTTCTTTTATATTTTCATTTATTTTCCTTTATTCTTTTTTTTTTATATTTTCTTTTCTTTTTCTTTTCTATTTTTTTTTCCTTTTTCTATTTTCCATTTGTTTTCCTTTTTTTTCATTTATTTTGTTTTTTTTCCCTTTTTTTCATTTTTCCTCTTTTTCTTTTATTTTATTTTCTTGTTTATGTCCTTTTATTATTTCATTTTAGTTCTTTGTCTCCTATATTCTATTTTTGTATGTGTGTTGGAAAGAGAGTGTGTGTTTCTAATTATCGGGGTTAGTTTGCCTGTGTATACGTGTAGGGAGGGAGGGAAGGAAAGAGAAAGAGAATGAGAGAGGGAGGGAGAGAGAGAGAGAGAGAGAGAGAGAGAGAGAGAGAGAGAGAGAGAGAGGGAGGGAGGGAGGCGGAGGGAGAGGAAGAGAGAGATAAGGGGGGAGGGAGGGAGGGAGGGAGAGAGAAGAGAGATAAGAGAGAGAGAGAGAGGAGGGAGGGAGGGAGGGAGAGAGAGGGAGGGAGGGAGAGAGAGAGAGGGAGGGAGGGAGGGAGAGAGAGAGGGGGGGAGGGAGAGAGAGAGGGAGGGAGGGAGAGGGAGAGGGGGAGAGAGAGATAAGAGAGAGAGGGAGGGAGAGAGAGGGGGAGGGAGGGAGGGAGAGGGAGAGAGGGAGAGAGATAAGAGAGAGAGGGAGGGAGGGAGAGAAAGGGAGAGAGGGGGAAAAAGAGAGAGAGAGAGAGTGTAGTGGCACGACGCCCCACCACTGTGCCATGCCATGTTTTCGGCCCCCTGTGCCCCGCAGGATGCAGCTTCCACGCGAACGAGCGAACCAGTAAACGAGCAAACCAGCAAACTAGCAAACTAGCGAACGACCGCCTTAGCCCATCTTCAAGAATTTCGGGTGAACTTGCCTCCACCTTTACGGTATTTCGAGGACAGAGGGACGTAGGCTCCTGGAGGAGGCGGTCGACAGCACCTTGGCTTCCTTACCCGCCGGATGCTGTACCTTAGAGGTAGGTTGTGTACTGCTGACCCGTATGTGCTGGCAACCCGATCTCCGCATCCCGGTACTCCGTCTCACCAAGAGTTAGCTTAAGTAAAGTTTTCGCTGTGACGTGTTTAATGTTACGCGTCCCGTGCCGTGTATGTAGCGTTATGTATTTTATGTCATGTTTTTAGTATTACGTTGTCACGCCTTTTTAGTGTTGCGCTGTTATATGTCACGTGTTTTACGTTGTTACATTGTTACGTGTCACGTGTTCTACTTTGTTACGTAGCACGTGTTTTATGTTATTACTTTGTTTCGTGCCATGTGTTTTATATTGTGTTACGTAGCTTACATCTTTATTATTTTTATATTTTTTGTATTGTTCGTTAGCAAAATAAATGTAATAGTTCGATGGTTGGATTTTTCTACCCCGCCCCCCCCCCCCCCCGTACTAACAAAGCCTCCGTAGAACACGACACCAGACTCCCTTAGTTGTTCGAGACATTGAAAGTCTCGTGGTGGCAGCGGGAACTAATGGTCAATATTCAGTTGAAAATAAAATAATTTCAGCCTTAAGCATTGCTACTGAGTGTTGGGAGCCACTACAAGAGAGAGAGAGAGGGGGGGGGGGAGTAGAGTGGGAGAGACAGACAAAGAGAGGGAGAGAGTGGGAGAGAGAGGGAGAGCGACAAAGAGAGTGACACACACACACACATATAGAGGGGGTGGAGAGGGAGAGGGAGAGAGACAGAGAGACATACACACACATAGAGAGAGAGGGGGGGTAGAGAGGGAGAGAGACAGAGAGAGGGGGGGGGGGGAGGAGAGGGAGAGAAAGAGAGAGAGAGGGGGGGAGGTAGAGAGGGAGAGAGAGAGAGGGGGGGGGGGAGGGAGAGAGAGAGAGCGAGAGAGAGAGAGGGAGGGGGAAAGGAGAGGGGGGGAGGAAAGGAAAAAGAGAGAAAGAGGCTTGTGTAATGGATATTAGATTGTTAGTGATGTGAGACTGTTGATGGAGAAAGAGTGTGACAGTCAGTCTAGTTTATGCCCATTAACTTGCCCTTTTCTCTCTTGCGAGACATACAGAAACCAATCAGTATCAAAGCTCAAAAAGAAGAAAAAAAGGAGAAAAGGGAAAAGGAGAGAGAGAAATACGAAGAACAAAGGAAGGGGGGAAAAAGGAAGAAATGGCTAAGAGAAACAAAAGTGAGGGAAAAGGCCGAAGAAAAAGAGGGACAAAAGATTAGAAGAAAAAAAAACACCGACGTACAAGGAAAGCAAACGAAGGAGAAATAAAAATGGAAGACGATTTTTAAAACATGAAAAAAGTGACAACAAACATCCTCGCAAAATAGGGAGAAAACCCAAAAGGAAAATACAATAAAAAAGAAAGGAAAAAATGAGAAAAGAAAAGAAAACGAAGATAAAAAAAGACAACTTGCGAACGGCAACAAGCAACCCCCACGCCATCTGCCCTGGAACCTCGTGAAATTTTTATGACTGTCGCCAGTTCTTCATTAACTCGGGCCTCGCTCTCTCTAACTCTGTCCCGCCTGCCGAACTCGCCTCTTTTTCGTCGGATACAGAGACTCCCTTGCCCGTTTCGGTAATGAAGTCGGAAGAAATGATTATAGCGATAAAAGACGTCTTTGGCCGCACTAATAGGCAGTTTGGAAATGGCTCGCGCAAGAGCGTACTTTGACTGTTGAAAGTGCTGGCGGAGAGAGGTCGGGGAAATGGGGTGTGAGCTTGCGTGCGAGTGTGCTGTGGACTACCTGGATGTCTAACAGTTTGAGTTGTGAGTATATAGAAAAGAAAAGATGCGTTTATATATATATATATATATATATATATATATATATATATATATATATATATATATATAATATAACTGTGTCTGTGCCTATCTGCGTGTGTGTGTGTGTGTTTACATAAGCATATAAATCAATTAATCTATGTATCATACCTATCTCTTTATCTACCTATCTATTTATCTACCTTTCTACATACCTATCTGAACAGTCTTTACATTCGTTTTGCACAAATATTCGTTCGTGCATGCTTATTGCTAAGACTAAGTGGATGAGTTCATTTTGGTGATTTCGAACGACAGAACAAAAATTTCTTGATATTGAAATAATCGGACAAAAACGTATTTTCTGACTAATTAGCTTGTGTAGAAAAGTTTAACCAAGAAGTAAAATATGCATACACAAGTTGTTTTAGATTTATTATCAATACCGGTTATATATGTATATATATATATATATAACGTATATATATGTGTGTGTGTGTGTGTGTGTGTGTGTGTGTGTGTGTGTGTGTGTGTGCTTGAACTTATTAATTCACCTTTTCTCTTTCTTTTCTTTTCATATATAGTGATAAAACATTTTTCTTCATAATTCGGCCGGCCTATGAAATTGCTTCTGTGCTGACGAAAATAGATTATTTATAAATACATAATTATTGCGTCTGAAGGAAAATGATCAATCTTTTGCAAAGTATAAACCTGGCAGAAAATTACTCGATTATTCCACAAATCAAGAATTTCATAATTCATTTATTCATCCATTGATTTGGATTTTATCATAATTATACTGATTTCATATTCATCATTACTGTTTTCGTTATCATCGTTATCAACATCATCATCATTATCAGATGATGGAGATGATGATGATAATAGCTATTTAAGCAAGAGGATGTTCTTTGCTAAAGCTGTATAATCCTCATTACTAACTATTGTTCACTCTTTTAACTTTTACAGCTAACAGTCTGCGCACTTTTGACAGCATGCATACATTTGCTCATGATTAAATACTGGCTCAGGAAAGAACAGATTCACTAAAGAACAGATTCACTTTATCAAATATTTAACCTTAGGTCTTGTTGATTGTCATTAAAAGCAAAGGAGATTCGGGGGGTCTTTCCCTTCCTCATTTCTTCGTCTCTGTCTTTCCTCTCTCACTCTCCCTTTCCTTTACTTTCTCCTCTCTCTCTGATTCTCCCTTCCTCTCTCCCTCTTTCACCCTAGTCTTTCTACTTCTCGCCTCCACTCTCCCATTTTTTTCATTTTTCTCTCTACCTTTCCCCTTCCTGCTCCCCCTCCCCTTCTTACCATCAAATCTTCTATATATTCACTCCTTCCTTCAATCTACCTCGTCCCACCTCCCTTCTATTCCTCTTTAACCTCCCCCACCTTCTTCGCTCCCTTAATTCCCTTTCCTCCCTTTTCCCATCTCCTTTGTTCTCAGTGCATCCTCTCCCTTTCTCCTTTCCCACCTCCCCTTTCCATTCTAAGTCCCTTTGTTTCCGTTCCCCATCCCCCTTTTCTCTTTAACGTTTCCCCTCTTTCGTCTAGAAGCTTCCCCCCCCCCCCCCCCCCCTCCTTTTCTACCTCTCTCCTTCCTTTATTCTTTAAATACCCTTTCTCCTCTCTTTTTCTCCTTTCTATCCTTGCCTTTCTTTTTAAAGTAAATAATGTATAAACTGATGGTCTAACTACTTCAATGAAGTGTGTACTTGCCTCAACACTCATGATGATTAAGAGACAGAAACATTTTTTTTTTTTATATATATATATATCAATAATAATAATAATGATATTAATCATGAAAATGTCCATAATAATAAGAAGAAATATAATAATTAGTGATAATAATAACATTCATGATAATAAACACATAGAATACGATTGCGTGTGTGTATATATATAGATATATATTATGATATTATTATAATAACAATTATGTTCATAATGATAATGATAAAAATAATAAGAATAATGAATAATATTAATTATATCAAGAAATATCTTTATTGGTTAAATATAATACCATTGACAAGAGCACCAATGGAAATGAATCAGTCATTATGTAACGTAAAAAGAACTGACAATAAAAAGGGAATAAAGCTTGCCAAAAGTAATAAAAGAGGAAAGGGGAAATTCCACAAAAGAGGAGAGAGGAAGACATTCGAGAAGGAAAATGGTTAAAGTATAAGGGAAAATAAATAATGTGAATGATGATGAGATAGTGAGAGTTATGATAGTGAAGTTAATAATTATATTAACAATGATAATAATAATAACGATAAGAATATTAGGGACCGTAATAATAACATTAACAATAATGATCATAATGAGAATGAGAGTGACACTGATTTAGCAATATGATATTAGTAACAACAGAAGTAACGGTGATGATAATGAAGGTGGTGATACTAATGGTGATAGCGATAATGATGATAATAGTAATAATGTTAATAATAATGTTAATAATAATAATGGTAATAATGTTAATAATAAAATAATGTTAATAATAGCAATACTGATAGAGATAATACAGATAGTAATAATAGTAATAATGAAAATGATATTATTCTTATTTTGTTGTTGTTATTATTATCATGGCCACCACTATCATCATCATTATAATTATTGATATCATTATCATTATTATCACTACTATAACGACAACCTAACTACAGCAACGATGATAATGATAATGATAATGAATATGATAATAACAATGATGATGAAAACGAAGATGAATATGATGATGATGGTGTGAGGACGATGACGATGATAATGACGATGTTGATATCGATAATCATAATAATATCAGTAATAACAATAATTGTAGGAATAATTGTTACCATGATAATGATAAAAATAACGGTTATTGTTACTATTTTTATCATTATTATTATCATAATCCTCACCATCACTTACATGATTCTTAGTATCATTACAATAATTATTGTTATCATGATTGTTACTACAACAACGATAATAGTATTGGTAACACTAGTAACTAGACAAATGAGCTTTAATCTGGTACATCAATTCGGCGAAGGAAATACTCGTTTATTATGCCATTACCGACACAAGATAAAGATGAAATTCGAAAAAAAAAAAAAAATAATAATAATAATAATAACAAATAATAATGATGACAAATAATTAAAAAAAAAAAAAAAACGTGATAGGAAATGTGATTCTTGGCATCCATTACAGAGGTATATCGCTATATATATTTGCTATTGACAATCTTTGGAGTGTTGTGAGAAAAGAAATAACAAGCATTATACCTAACGGAAAAAAAAAGAAATGGAACATACGAAGACTTTCAGAACAAACTTTTAAAGGTTCATCATGAATCTTTTTCGTTCAAGATATTGCTGCAAGTTATGTCTTTGAGAACATTTAACTTTTCCTCAACACGAGATATCTATTTGTAGCTTAAATGTCAAGTTCACATCATATCTCCCTTGAAGATGCTTCCACTAAATAAATATGTGTTTCAATACTGCATTTCCAGTCTAACTTTTATTGGAAGAACTTAACAAACCAAACAATCTTATCATATTTTCTTATTAATCTTGCTCTTATTTTAGTATTAACATTATTCGTATGTTTTTGTTAACTTTATTCTTATTTTCTTGTTAACTTTATTCTCATTCTTATTTTCTTGTTAACTTTATTCTTATTTTTATTTTCTTGTTAACTTTATTATTATTTTTATTTTCTTGTTAACTTTATTCTTATTCTTATTTTCTTGTTAACTCCATTCTTATTCTTATTTTCTTGTCAACTTTATTCTTATTCTTATTTTCTTGTTAACTCCATTCTTATTATTTTTTCCTTCTTGATTTTATTATTATTTTATTATTAATCTTATTCTTATTTTGAGGATTCTAGTCTTGTCTCTTCATAGGTACTGCTTTCATGCACTGAAGGTATTTGGCTTCTCCAAGCATCCATTGCAAGGATTCTTAAAGCTAAATAAAGGTTATCTATGTTATGTATCTTGGTGTAGAAGCAGCCACTCACTTTCATCAAAGGAAATATGAAGTCTGGCCACGTATGTTCCATGCCGTGACTGGTGACAATTTGGGTAAAGCAAAAAATAAAATTGTTGTTTATAGAGAGGTTGGTTAAACACGTCTTGGTGTCTTCTACTATAAACAAGGACACTCGTAATTATTTATACAACTAGTTACATAACTCTGCGTCCTTTCTAGGAAGGGAGGGTAGTGAAATATTACGTTCAAGACACGGGTGGATGGTATTCTGGATGCTTGGGAAGGTTGTCTCCTTATCCCTTGCTGTTTAAAGGTTAGAAGACGTTTGTGCATGTCCCAGGGATCATTCATCTAAAGTTAAGATTCTCACTACTATGTAAAGAGTCAAGTCACTGGACTCCTAAGTAGGATTCCAATGATTCAGCACCATATTGTGTACGACTTCATATTGTATAGGATTTTTTTTTTTATTCAGATTATGATCTTTATCACAGATAATTCGAGATTGACAGTCTGCAATCATGGAACCAAATTACAACCATTTTTTAAATCAGAACTGGAAATGACACAAGAATTAGAACTAGAATCTGAACAGAGAACTGGAGCCAGATTCGAATACAGATTTGTAACTAATATTGGTAACAGGATCAGAACTGGAAACAGATGTAGAACTGGAATTTAAACTGAAACCAGATCTAGAATTGGAATTTAAGATGAAAAGAGATCTGGAATTGGGATCCGATCCGGGAAAAGATCTGGAACTGCGAACAGATTTGGAATTAAATTTTGATATGGAAATAGATGTGGAATTTGAACAGGAGATAGAATTTGGACTTGATTTTGAATAGAAAAAGACTGGCACAAGAATATGGACTGGAAACATATCTGGAATTGGTAATTGAACTAAGCAGAGCTGGAACTACAACTGGAATTGAACTTTAAATAAATCTGAAACTGGGAACTTGACCTGGAGTTGAACTTGGAGATGAAAACAGACCTTGAACTGGAATTTGGAACAGAATTTATACTGGAATTGGAGCTGAAAACAGGTCTTTCATTGGAATCCGAACTGGGAAGAAATAAGGACCTTATGTTTCTCATATTATTAACCATCTTGCGTGCCAGATACAATTTTGTTTATGCTGTACTCAATAGGTTAATGATAAATGTTTAATAAAAATAACACAGTCTATTCTCGTGTCAATCATTTCAAGTTTCCATTCTAACTATTACTACACTATCT
>NC_061844.1:19997572-20002572 GCF_019202785.1 Penaeus chinensis
TCTATACTATAAAAAGGGTATAAGCTTTTCCTTTCTTTTTCTCCTCCATTTTTTTTCTTTTTTTCTTTTTAAGGGGGGAAGGGGCAAATATTTTTCTTGAATTGTAAAATATATCTCTCAACCTCATTTAAAGACATAACGTAAATCCCTTCCAAGAATGCATATGTATATATAAATGTTTATATATGTTTATTATATATATATATCATCGCTATTACAATCACCATCACCATCACCATCACCATCACCATCGTCATCGCCATCGCCATCACCATCGCTATCCTTATCATTATCATCACTATCATTATCACGATGATAAATGTAGTTTTGATCATAATACAAGAACTACCCATATTAATCATTATCCTTATATTATCATTATCATTATCAATCATGATAATTTGCCCATCACATGAATTTGTTTACTCTTAACTTCACATAACTTTTTTGAACCTGATGCTTAAGATATACAAAAAAAAAAAAAAAAAAAAAAAAAAAAAATACTGGCAATTAAAAGAATCATCTTCTTTTTCTTAAAAACTGCTTTATTACGAATTTTATTTAATAGTTTTCGTTCTACTTTTCTTTGTTTTTTTATCCCAGTTCACACACACACACACACAGACACACATATATATATTTCTATTTTTTCTTTATCTATATGACATGTGTGTGTGTGCGTGTATGTGTGTGTGTGTGTGTGTGTGTGTGTGTGCGCGCGCGCGCGCGTGTGTGTGTGTGTGTGTGTGTGTGTGCGTGTGTGTGTATGTGTGTGTGTGTGTGTGTGTGTGTGTGTGTGCGTGCGTGCATGCGTGTGTGTGTATGATATATTCTTGGTTTATTTCTCTCTTTATCAATTTTGTTTGTGTTTTTTCCTTTTTAATTTTACTATTGTATTACTCTTATAATCATGTCCGTACTTCTCTTTTTTAATTAAAAAAAAAATAGGTGATCTGTTTTTCGTTCACGACATATACATAAACTGTTTTTTATAACATGACATTTCGTTAAAACTGCTCACATTTTATTGTACCAGAGTTCAATGGAATAAAAGTTTATATCATTAATCAAATGGTTTTATTCAACCGATCCCTTCACTGTGTTATACATTACAAAGGAAGAACGGGGGGCAGGAATGGAGAGAGAGAGAGAGAGAGAGAAAGAGAAAGAGAAAGAGAAAGAGAAAGTGAAAGTGAAAGTGAAAGTGAAAGTGAAAGTGAAAGAGAAAGAGAAAGAGAAAGTGAAAGTGAAAGTGAAAGTGAAAGTGAAAGAGAAAGAGAGAGAGAGAGAGAGAGAGAGAGAGAGAGAGGTGGAGGGGGGATGAGAGAGAAAAAGAGAAGGAAAAGGTGTAAGAGAGAAAGAGAGAGAGAGGGATGAGACAGAGACAAAACAAAAACATTTAAACAGAGAAGAAACAAAAAAAAAAAAAAAAAAAAAAAGAATCACATAAAGAGAAAGAGAAACGAAAGAAAATAGAGTTCAGAGCTGTACATCGTGCAAGCAGGCCCACGCATCCATTTTTGCGAGGTACTGCAGCTACGTGACCCAAGAGTTGGATGAAACGTGCTCCGTTCGGGAAGGGAGGGGGAGGAGGGAGGGGAGGGAGGGGGGAGGAGGGGGAGGGAGAGGAGGGGGAGGAGGGGAAGGAGGAGGAGGAGGGGGAGGGAGGGAGGATGTAGGAGGGGGAGTTTGGGCGTATGGTTGAGAGCTGTGGGGGGAGGGGGGGAATGGGAGGAGGGGGAGGGAGGGGCAAGAGGGGGAGGGAGGGAGGATGTAGGAGAGGGAGTTTGGGCGTATGGTTGAGAGCTGTGGGGGGAGGGGGAAGAGGGGGAGGGAGGGAGGATGTAGGAGGGGGAGTTTGGGCGTATGGTTGAATGCTGTGGGGTGGAGGGAGGGAGGATGTAGGAGGGGGAGTTTGGGCGTATAGTTGAGAGCTGTGGGGGGAGGGGGAAGAGGGGGAGGGAGGGAGGATGTAGGAGGGGGAGTTTGGGCGTATGGTTGAGAGCTGTGGAGGAAAGGGGGGGAAGGGGAGGAGGGGGAGGTGGTACTTGTTAGTTTTAGTTCTGTGTGTTGGTTTTTTGTTTGGTTGTAGGATGGAGTTAATCGTCTATCTGCATTATTTCTCTTCCCCTTTTCATTATCTCTCTCTCTCTCTCTCTCTCTCTCTCTCTCTCTCTCTCTCTCTCTCTCTTCTCTCTCTCTCTCTCTCTCTCTCTTTCTCTCTCTCTCCCTCTCATCTATACTTTTCTATCAATCTCCCACTCCCTCTTCATCCCCTGAACTCTCCTTTTATCTATCCCTCAGAGACTAGATTGCAAAGCACTGCACAAAGTCAGCGATCAAATTGAAAAGTGGGATGACGTCACTGGAAACTATAACTTTCAGTTTAACATAATAGGCTATCTTACACGTAAAACAAACGAGGATGTGTGGCTTGTGGCATGAAGAAACATAGGATTTAATAATTATGATTTAGTTTAGTTCTATTAGTTACAATGCATATTCTTGGTGTGACATGCTGTCTGTCTCATTTTGCTTCTAAATTATCCCCTGTATGTGGCATAAAGAAACATAGGATTGAATAAATTATTATTTAGTTTGATTCCATTAGTTACAATGCATATTCTTGGTGTGACATGCTGTCTGTTTAATTTTGCTTCTAAATTATCCCCTGTGTGTAAGAAATGACCGGGTTTACCATCCCCTGGCGGCGAGGGATTCGAACGCAGGTCGGCTAGATTGCTAGACGAGATCGCTACCGCTGCACCACACACAGTAGCGGACGAAATGGTTTGAAGGGCTGATGTATTTCTTGTCATTTGATATTTTGTCAAGTGCCAGTCAGGAGGAAGAGAAGATTGATATAGATCTAGATCCTCTCTCTAAATAAAACCATGTATACTATTTATCGTAAGTAATCAAAAGTGGAAGTTTACTGAGGGGGGGGGGGGGGGGGGCATACAACCGCAAGTAACAAATGAGATTGAATAAACACATCTTATCAATACGTGGTTACCTATAATCATTATTGATATAAGTTAGATTGAGATGCGTAACGAATACCCACTCTCCTTTGTGGGTAAAACGAGCGCATTCTAGGCACATATTAAACGAATGGTCGTTGCAAAGGCAGGGGATATTCTTTAAATAAATATTAAAGGTAAGATTGTCCCGGCGAAAGACCGAAAATGAAAAAAATAGCCAATGTGAATTTAAACCGTACATGGTGGTCAGAGTAACGAGGTTACCATCTGAAGCGGGCAAAATTCCAACTACTCGAGTATTGAACGTAAAATTACGCCGTCCGGCTTTCCATGTACGTAAGTAATAGTACGCCATCTGATTTTCCATATAAGTACGTAATATTACGACACCTTCCAAGTAAAGACGTAATAAAATGCTATCCGCTATGTAGGGGTTACTCTATCGCAGACAAAATGCAAAGTAGAAACTAAATACAGTGTAGGTAGATCAAGCCAGGAATTTGAGGCGATTGATTGGTCTAATGAGACGATTTATGTATGTTTATTGCGTTCTATCTCAGAAAAGAAAGTTTGTTGAAAAAAATGGCATTGAAGCTAGTCAATTTGAATAACAGCATTTTTTTTTTTTTTTTTTTTTTTTTTATATATATTGCATAAAAATTCTGAATGTTAAAAGCATACATAAATATAAGCTGATTAGAACAGAAGCAACGCTTAGCGAAACGGAGCCTTCAAGAGTATTTGCTGAGTTGCCAGTTTTTATTTTTTTCCCGAGATTGTTTACACATGGTAGTGATGAACGCAAAAGTCACTTATAAAGGCGAGGAGAGTAAATAGAAAGACTGTGTGCATGAGTCTTAGACTTTGGTATAGATTTTGTTGGTAGATACGTATTAAGGCAGGTAAGCACGTAAAGGAGAACAAGGTATGTACTGTACTAAGGTATGTGGCCTTGGTACACTATCTGCTACGGTGGCTCTACAAACATAGAGATGTACAGGTAACAGGTGTCCTTAAATAGGTTGTGTGGTGGATTAGGAATGCCCTATTAGATGAGATACTGGAGAAACACCAAGATATTTTCTTCATAAACAAAATGACATTTGCTTAACGTATATAAGGCTTTTTTTATTTATGTTAGAAAAATGTTGGATCTCGGATAGGATTTTAGTAATTATATGGTAAAAAAAGTAAAAAAAAAGTTGAGGATGATATTTAATTTGATTAAAACATCATCCCTTTATACGCAAACACTTGACACAGTATACAGGCCACTTCTCTAATTCAAGTGCATAATTATAACTTAATAACATGTTTAAGTGTGAGACGATAGGAGGTTGAATAGGTCTTGTTACGATGAAGGAGAAATAATCAGTGTTATGTCATCTTTTTGAGGGGAAGGGTACAGTTGACTCTGTATGCTGGCTAAGTCCCTAATCTATTTATCTATTTATCTATATCTTTTTTTTTATTTTTTCAGTCTCTCAGTCTCTCTCTCTCTCTCTCTCTCTCTCTCTCTCTCTCTTTCTTTCTTTCTTTCTCTTTCTCTTTCTCTTTCTCTTTCTCTCTCTCTCTCTCTCTCTCTCTCTCTCTCTCTCTCTCTCTCTCCCTCTCTCAATTTATATTGTGGCTCATACATCTTTCCATTCCTCTTTCATATCATGAAATTCTTAAACAGCTATTAATCATTTCAAATTTTACTTAAAGCTTCAGCAATCATTTATTTCTTTATTTATATTTTCCTTTACTTTTCTTTTTGAATGGAACACCTGGAAATACCCACAATTTCGAAGCCATATAATTTAGGTTTCATTTTCCTAGTAATGTCAAATATCACAATAATATACAGCCATGAATATTGAGAATTGAATAGAATTTAATGTTTTCGAACTCGTCAAAAAAAAAAAAAAAAAATACTGGCTCTATAATATTCCTAAATATGTAAAGTATCAAACGACGGCTTTTCTAGTGCTTGAATGTAAGTCATTTTATTCTTCTGAGATTAAGCATAACTCA
>NC_061844.1:20045072-20047572 GCF_019202785.1 Penaeus chinensis
ATGGATATATGAATGTATATATGTATATATATGTGTATATCTCTCTCTGCATGTCTATCTATCGATCGATCTATCACTTTCTCTCTTCTCCCTTTCCCTCACCATCAACCTCTTTCTCCATCTCCATCACCCCCTTATCACTCTCCCTTTCTCTATCGCTCTCCTCATTTCCCATATTCTAAACAGACTTAAACTCACATGTTAGAATAAGTGAGACGAAGAAGAAAAAGAAAAAGAAGAGGAAGAAGAGGAAGGAGAAAAAGAAAAAGAAGAGGAAGAAGAGGAAGAAGAAAGCAGTAGTAGTATTGGTGGTAGTAGTAGTAGAAGTAGTAGTAATAGTAGTAGTAGTAGTAGTAGTAACAGTAGCAGTAGTAGTAGTAAAAGAAGAACAAGAACAAGACGAAGAAAGAAAAAAAGAAGCAAAACAGCCAAGAGGAACTTACCCACCGGAAAATCGTAAACCGTGAAGGGCCGGCATTAGACCCGTAACAAGGACAGATGAGGACGACCCCATCCAACCATTAGCGAGGAGAGAGGCGAGTGTGAACTGTGAAGAACCTTAAGGAGCTCTTCCCCTTGCAAGGATGATCGTCCGGGAGCCTTCCTCATCGCCGAGAAGGGTAAGGATGGGGAGAGCGAGGTTCAGTTAAATGGGGAGAGCGAGGTTCGTTTAGGATGGGGAGAGCGAGGTTCAGTTAGAATGGGGAGAGCGAGGTTTACTTAGGATGGGGAGAGCGAGGTTCATTTGGGATGGGGAGAGTGAGGTTCGTTTGGGATGGGGAGAGGGAAGGGATTTGGGATGGGGAGAGCGAGGTTTACTTAGGATGGGGAGAGCGAGGTTCATTTGGGATGGGGAGAGCGAGGTTTACTTAGGATGGGGAGGGTGAGGTTCATTTGGGATGGGGAGAGCGAGGTTCGTGTAGGATGGGGAGAGCGAGATTCAGTTAGAATGGGGAGAGCGAGGTTCATTTGGGATGGGGAGAGCGAGGTTCGTTTGAGATGAGGAGAGCGAGGTTCAGCAAGGATGGTGAGAGCAAGTTCTTCCATTCTCTCTCCTCCAGCATCTGGGTAGGGAGGTGCAAGGACTCGACGATGGTGCTTTGAGACTACCCTAAGTGCAAGGGTATGACAAAAAGGGGTTTATTTGAAATTGTGAAAGTGCTTAGAACTGACAGACGTGCTTCAGGAAACGTATCTGTTCGATGAACGATGGCGCTCGGAAGCTATGATAAGTGTTTCTGAATGGAGACTCATCTCGGATAATTGCATTGCTCGAAATCATCAATCGTGCTTTTATAGCGAATCTTTTTCGAAAAATGAGGGTTCTTCGTAACTAGGGGGGGTGTTAGAAAGCTACGAAGGGTGCTTCAGATCTATAATAGCGCTTGAATTCCATGATATTGCTTGAATGAATATTAAAGGTCCTTGCATAACGGGAATGCTCGAAAACTCAAGAGAATGCTCGAAAATTGAGGTGCTTGAACAAGGGATCTTTGCAAGTAATGAAGTGCTTGAAATCTACGACGCTACATGAGGAACGAATATCCTCGGAAATTACAAATCTAGTAAAATAATGGAGGTATTTGATAATTGTGACTTTCCTTTAAATAACGGGACTCGGGAACTACAATTATGCAGGAATGACGGTGACCGAAACAGCTTCAATTACAGTACTCGAAACCACGAATCTGCTTCAATAACAATACTCGAAACAACGAATCTGCTTCTATCCCAGTACCAAAAAACACGAATCTGCTTCAATAACAGTACTCGAAACAACGAATCTGCTTCAATAACAGTACTCGAAACCACGAATCTGCTTCTATCCCAGTACAAAAAAAAAAAACATGAATCTGATTCAATGAACAGTGTTCGAAATAAGGGATCTGCTTCACTAACAAAACTCAAAATAACGAACCAGCTCGAACACCGCTGTTCGAAAGAGGACTCGAGGTCGTCTGTCGCATTAGGTCTTCCCTAATAGTTCCAGGTAATCTGTCCATTACGAAGTATCACTGTTGCTTAAGGGCTTTGGAGGACGAGCGTAAGCCGGGGAAGAAGCTCAGAGTGCCTTTGGGTTTGTGATTAATTCCTGAAAGAGAGGGAAGTCGAGGAGTGGTTATTTAATATCTTTACTCATTATTGCTGTTGTTATTATTATTAGTAGTAGTAGTAGTAGTAGTGGTGGTGGTGGTGGTAGAAGTAACAGCTTAAGGATAAAAGGATGAATCCGCAAATAAAAATAATCAGCATTGCAAACATCGTCTGTTCATTCCTTTCTCCCCTCCACCCCCTCCCCCTTCTCCTCAGGGGATACTCTGACCTCCTTCACTTTCGTCTCCTTCTTCCTCTTAGTTCCCTTTCCTCTATCTCTTTTTTTTTTTCTCTCTCTCTCTCCTGTCTCTTCTCCGTCCCTCCGTCTCATTTTTCCACTTTCCTTTTTCCCTTTCTCTTCTCCTTTTCTCTTTTTCTCCCTTTCTTCTTTCCTCTCTTTCTCCTT
>NC_061844.1:20052572-20062572 GCF_019202785.1 Penaeus chinensis
GTAGTCTCATGTAGATAATCAGGTTCATGTAGTCATGGTGTAATGAAAGAGGTGGTTCTCCACTCTCAAAATACAGGGATTCCACTCCTGAAAGCCACTGTACAGATTCTGAGAACCTCATTGTGAACTGTGCCCAGCATTTGGAAAACAGAGGGAGTTGCAGATGAATAAGCCTCACACCCATAGTCAAGTTTGCTACGAATAGTGTTCAGTAAGGCTGCAGAAGTGTTGCGCTGTCAGCACCCTAGGACAGGTGAGAAAGAACCCACAAAATATTAAGCACTTTTGTAGCCTGCCCCTTTGACTGGTTGATGTGATAAATCCATTGTATCATTAGTTTTTACAAATAGTATTCTATTATTTTCTATTATTTTATTACACATGTTCATTTTGTTGTTTTTGTGTTGTTGTTTTTTTGTGCTGAGCATGATGGCAAATTTTGGTAGCACCTGGGAATCTTAAGGTGTAAACATAGACTCAAATGGTATATTTTGAAACTGTATATTGCATTTGGCCACCCTATTTTCTTGTCGTCTTTGATGCTAGAATTGTTGATAAGCATCTAGAGCAGCAGAGTGCAGATTATTATCCAAAGGTGAGAAAAAGGATAATACTTCACGCTCACCAGTTGAGGACAATGTTGTAAATATAGTTTTCCTTTGTAATTTGAGTTAATATTTGACACATTTCGCTTTTTGGAAAATCATACGAATGATATTAATAACTATGCGATTTGATATTGGATGATGATGTATAATTGATATCAAGATTTAATGTCTATACATTATTTATGTAATTTTGTTTTCATCAAAGTTTGTATAATTTTGTATGTATATATTGATTATTTCAAAAGTTATTTCATTTTTAAAGTGATTCGGTATGTATTTTGTTTATTGTGATCCAGTTTATAAGATTTTGGATAAACATTTATTTATGTCATATATTATTTTAGATCGGAGTAAATAATTATGACAAGCCAAGTGTTTTTTCTGGTGACCCGAGGAACACCCATGCAAGTCAAAAATTAGACACAAGTCCTTCAACTCTTGAGCAAACCGCAACTGATTTGTTACCTAAATAGAGGGAAGGATGGGATTTTCCTCTTTTGTGGAATGCATAGCCATGGTCTTCCTTGGAGAGTGTTTGAACCTATTGTATGTTGCCCATGCACAGCTTGATTTACTTCAATCTGCATGTGTACTTGCATATCCTGTAAGCCTCCTCCTGAGCAGTACAGTGTGAAGTCATCCACATACAGTCTAAACAATACCTTTACGACGTCAGTAATAGCAATTTCAAACAGGGTCATACTTAAGACACTCCTTTGTGGGACCCCTTCCAGCTGATCTTCATGTCTGAGAAGCTGTTTCCCACCTGCACTCTACTTCTTATCGGCAAGCAAGCTTTGTATGAAAGTAGGTAATGCTCCTCTTAAACCAAAGTCACACAGCTTTTCGAGGTCAAAGAAGACTGCTAACATGTAACCTTGCTGTATCTGTATTGGCATGGTATGTTATGTTTTCTGGTCATGAGCGTTTTGTGTATTTGTTATATCTGCATGGTGTAGGTAACCTTTTTTGTTTATGTCCATTTGATTGTTTTGTGATTCTGAACATAACTAAGCTGTGTGCTTATCTGCGTATTGTAAGGGTGTCCATGTGTAATTGTTGTTTGATGTGTGTTGTAATCCCAGTCTAAATCAGTCTGGAGAAAGTTACAGTCATTAGGTGACTTAAGTTGTCGATAGATGGCGCTTTCATCAGGAAAAAGTCTAGTTGTAGAATTAGGGGTGGATAGAGGGAGGTCATTTATGTAGAGCAGAAAAAGGAGAGTGCCTAAGACGCTACCCTGGGGGACACCAGAAGAGACAGAACCAGAGCTAGATATAGTACCGTGTTGAATGTTATTTGAAAGAAATACTGTGATCCAGTGAAGAATTTGTCCAGTGATTCCGTCTTTTGTGGGAGACTTTGTCAAAGGCTTTGGCGAAGTCTAGCACAATAGCTTCTACCTGTTTAACGTCACGTCTGTCAAGGAGTCTGGAAATGTCATATTGAGTAACAGTAAGTTGGGATTTGCATGATTTTGATAGTCTCAAGATGATTTATTATGTATTTGTGTATGATATGTTCGAAGATTTTGGAGATGGAGGTGAGGCAGATGGGGCGATAATTTAATGGGTCACTCTACTCACCTGCCTTGAAAAGAGGGATGGCACAAAGCCAATCAGGTGGGAGAGTGGAACTGTGTGTTCAGTGGTGTTCTGATGTGCTGTTAAAGAGTGCCGTTGTGGTCTTTAAGTGCAGTTATGTTAGTGGTGTTTTGTCTGGGCGCCTTGAAGAACTTAAAGTTTTTTCTTACATTGCGAGATATTTACTGATGTATTAGCGTTCGACTTTTTTTTTTTTTTTTTTTTTTTTTTTTTTGAAAGGTTTGAAATTGAACCAATGTTCGTTTTGTTGTTTTTTGGGGGAGAGCATAGCTTGGATGGCATACAAGATGTGCATTTAATGTTCATTTTTTAATATTCTGCTCAGAGTCTTGGGTGCCACAACCTGTCAAGTGGTTATCCATTGGCCAATGTATGTTCCCACCTTATATGAACTGGTAAATTTAATGATTTGATTAATAATTGGTACCTAATAGTAACGTGTCAATTGTTAAGACACAGGTTGTAAAGTATTTGTTCTAAATTTGTTTACTTCTACAGGGTTAGGTGCACAAGTTCCTTTGAGTTACTGTATCATTTGCATTGATGATTCTTTTCAGTGAAATAGTTATATTAATTGGTCTTAGCCTTTCCATGCTAACACCAGGCCTAGGGGTGAGCAGTCTCTTCTTTTGTCAAGAATTAACATATTGCTGAAATGATCCTGCATACTCAATTAGGAGAAATATTTCACATGATGCTGTGTGGATTTTTTTTTTTTTTCCAGGAAGGTGTTAAATCTTCTGTCTTCTGTCAAGAAAGGATGGTGAGAGTGACGCTCCGTTTAAGTAATTAATACAAACATACGCAGTGCCTGAGAAATATTATAGATCACACTTGGAGTAAACATCCAAGAAACTCAGGAATTAGTAATGAAGTGTGAAACAGAGAGAGAGAGAGCAAACTTCTCTGAAAGTCGGCTTCATTCGGCCAAATTTGTTACGTAATAGTCATAGTATTACGTTATCTCCATCAACAATTAGCTCATATTTTATTTTTGTCAGCCTCCTTTGCTGATATCCAAGTTATTATCATTCATGTTATCAATGTTCTCGTCATATTTTCATCATCACTATATTTATCACTGTGTTGTGTTGTTATTGTTGTTGGTACTTCTGTTTTTATTACTCATTTAAGATTTTACCGTTATCATTGTTGTATTTTTTCATTCTCACTATATTTAATCATCATTAAATATCTGCCACAGTCATCAGACCTGACATAATTGTCACCATTTTAATAATTACCACCCCCGTCATTAATTACTGATCTCATGATATAACCGATATTACCAATATTTTTTTTTTTCAATCATTATTCGCTGTATGAAAAAATAAAATCCTTTACCACACTTCGCCATTTTCTTCTCCCTCTTTCTTTTGGCGATTCCAAACCTCTTATTCACGCGTGCTTTGTTCTCTTAATGGAATTGCATGTCGGGGTAAAGACGTCGATCCTTCCTATTTCGGTTTTCAATTGTTTTCGCTTCTCTGAGGATTGTTCACCTTATTAGAGTTTTGGGGGAGAGAATGGGAGGGAAAGAGGTT
This sequence comes from Penaeus chinensis, assembly GCF_019202785.1. Taxonomy (NCBI): domain Eukaryota; kingdom Metazoa; phylum Arthropoda; class Malacostraca; order Decapoda; family Penaeidae; genus Penaeus; species Penaeus chinensis. The sequence goes on from NC_061844.1 coordinate 20,056,329, forward strand.
GGGGAAGGGAGGAAAGAGAGAGAAAGAGAAAGAGAGAGAGAGAGAGAGAGAGAGAGAACAGGTGTGGGGGGGGGGGGGGGGCAAGCCAGCTAACAAACACGCACAAATAAACAGTTACAGAAACAGAGATAGATATACAAACAGACAGAAAACATAACCAAAAAAAACAAACACGACACACAAAAAAACATCAAACAACAAAACATCAAACAAACAAACAAAATCAAACAAACCCTCCCCCCCCAAAAAAAACGAAAAAAACAAAAAAACAAAAACGAAACAGAGTCGCCATCCCGGGGTGTCCAGTGCATCCGAAGTTTCCCTCCAAGCAAAGGGCATTCAGCGGCGTGGCATTCTGTCGCCGACTCCGAGCGGAAGTTGGCGAGCGATGGCCTATTCAGCCGTCCGTCTGCGAGTTGGGAAAAGGGTTCGAGTTGAAAATTGTTGGAAAAGAGTCTTACGTCAAAAGTCCGGACGCAGTTTGAGGTGGGTCTGTCCAGGATATATACACGGATACGGCCATGCAGGCGTAGGTTAGTCGTATGGAAAGGTATATATGGATAGATAGATATAGGTGTATGTGAATGTGATATCGTATTAATTCGTATACATATCCGTGTGTGTTTGAGCAACACAAAAACACAACACACACATTCAAAGTGCGAGAGAGAGAGAGAGAGAGAGAAACACAAGAGAGATATAGATTGGGGAGGGAGAAAAAGGCAAAGAGATAGAGAAAGGGAAAAAGAAAACGCGAGAGGAGACAGAGAGAGAGAGGTAAAGAGAAGGATGAGACCAACAGACAAATAGACAGACTATCCATAACATATTCTTATAAACCTAAAACCAAGGGGATTTCACCTCTTAGACCGTCCCCTATTCCCTGTTCTGTCTATCGAGAATGTCCCACGAGCAAAGCATAGGAATTTTTAGGCCTAAACTTCTCAAAATCATTTCTCATCGTCGAACTGTCGGGGTTGCTTTTTTATCACTTTGATCGGTGAAGGTTATCATAACTCATAGATGTCTTGTATTTATATACAGCTCACTATATACAAATACAAACATCTTTATGTGGCTTTAGCTATGTCATTCCCGCCCCCGTCTGGATGTCCTTCCTAACACTAGTCGTGGCCCGAAGAAATAGACACTCGACCTCCGTTACTTATATCTTTAATTAATTCAAGCCAATAAAAAGGTATTCTAAATCAAGGAAATTATTATCTACTCATGACTCGGCATTCCTTCATCTCGCTGTCTCTTTTCTTTGACCTGACATGAGCTCCTTGAAACACGTCTCTCTCCTGACAACTGGCATGACCTCAGCTCTCCTTGGAACATCCCTCTCTCATTTCTTACCACTTGACCTGACATGACCTACGCCCAATTTGGAACACCTCTCGGTCCCTCATTTCTAACCCTCTGACATGACCTGCGACTCCCATGTAACATCCCTCTTTCATTTCTTAATCTCTAGCCTGACATGACCATCGGCCTCATTGCAACACGTCTCCCATCTTCATCTCTAACCTTCTAAAGGATATAACCTTCGCTTTCCTTGTAAAATCCACTCGCATTTCTTACTCACTGACTTGACCTGACCTCCGCCCGCTTTCGAACATGTCTCCTTCCCTCATTTCTTACCCCCTGACCTCCACCCTAGTTGTAACACTTCTCCTTAACTCAGTTTCCCTCTCTCTCTCTCTCTCTCTCTCTCTCTCTCTCTCTCTCTCTCTCTCTCTCTCTCTCTCTCTCTCTCTCTCTCTCTCTCTCTCTCTCTCTCTCTCTCTTTCTCTCATCTCTTACCCTCTGACCTGACATGACCTCCGCTCTTCTTGCAACACGCCTTCCTCCCTCATTTCTTACGGTTATTGCACACACGTCTCAAGAGTGAAATTGTGATCTTGTTCTAATGGGATCCATTTCTGTTCCAGAAAGTGTCATTTTTATGTCAACTTCCTTTTGTGATCTGGTCGTGTTTTCGTTGGTGGTTTGTTTGTCTGTTTGTTTCAAATGTTTGTTTCTGTGAGTTTCCTCTTTCTCTTGTTTTTTTCTTTATCTTTCTCTTTCTCTTGCTTATCTCTCTCTTGCTCTCGCTCTCTTTCTCTCTCTCTCTCTCTCTCTCTCTCTCTCTCTCTCTCTCTCTCTCTCTCTCTCTCTCTCTCTCTCTCTCTCTCTCTCTCTCTCTCTCTCTCTCTCTCTCTCTCTCTCTCTCTCTCTCTCTCTCTCTCTCTCTCTCTTTCTCCCTCTCTCTCTCTCTCTCTTTCTCCTTCTATCTCTCCCCTCCTCTCTCTCTCTCTCTTTCTCCTTCTATCTCTCCCCTCCTCTCTCTCTCTCTCTCTCTCTCTCTTTCTCTCTTCATCGATCTATCTATTCATTGCTTTCTTTTTTCGTTCTCTATTCTCTTTCATTTTTTTTTTTAAATTCTTTTACATTATTAAATTATTATTTTTTTATGATTTTACATTATTAAATGAAGTTCTTTGTATCCGTATCTCCATTTTCTGTTTTATTTACGTACTGAGCCACCAATGACATAATATCTTTTATCGCCGAAAATCCATTGTTTCTTAAACATCATGTTATTTCCAGATAAAAAAAAAAAAATTTTTTTACCGAGTTTTCGATTAGAACGTTTTGCGTTTGTTTTTGTTTTTCCTTTTCTTTCTTTCTTTTTCGTGTTTTTTTCTCTATCTCTTTTTTAAGTAAATTTTCCCCCGAGTTGCAATTCTTCCGGAATGAATTTCCAATTTCTTGCTTCTGCTGACTCATGCTGAACTGGAATATATAACACTAATATAAACATTGAACTCGCTAGATATATATATATATTTTTTCTAATCACAGATCGTATTTTTCAATGTAATTTATGGGTCTGATGTGAGTTAGGGATATTTTACTGACGATTTCACTATCTGGAGAAGAGAAATTATAAAGATTATAATAGTATTTGTTTTCTTTTTGCTTTGTGCGTTGTATGTTTGCATGTGTTTATATTCCTGTATGAATGTAAATGCATATGTGTGTAAATCCCACTCCCCCCAACATATATACACATATACATATACATAGGCATACATATACAGTAAGTGCATATATGTATATAAATATGTACACACACACACACACACACACACACACACACACACACACACAGATATATATATATATATATATATATATATATATATATATGTTGTGTGTGGGAGTGGGTGTTTGGATATGGATTTGGATGTACATGTATGCATGCGTATGTTCATGTATAAGTGTGTTAGTGTAACTTGCAAGCAAAAAGAGAGACAGGGAAAAATCATGTAAAAACAAAAACAAAGCAAAAAAAAACGAAAAAAACACGAAAATATAATTTCCATAAAGATTTAGAAACAAATTTCGATCGAATTCTAAGAGCAAAATTAAACCATTAACAATTGACTGAGCAGTGAACGTATTTGCATATTCTGACAGAAAGTAGTGCATTAGCGGAGAGCGGATGGAATTAGCACATGTGCATAGTCTCTTTCAGGATTTAGACTCTCACGTTTCTGATGATAAAAGCACAGACATCATAAAACGAGTTGTAGGATAAAATGAGCTATAATAACGAGAAATAGGTAATGATGATTTAAAGTACGGGAATTAAGTATCAATGCACAATAAGAAGGGAATTAGTTATCAATGCTTGATAATAAGGAAAATACGTAGAATTATACTGTAATGAGGGGAAAAAGGTATTAAACTACACCGATAAGGGCAATAGATAGTGATGGGAGAAGTAGGTGACAATACAGTGCAATAAGGGAGATAGGTAATAAATAGTAACAAGTGCAATACGTAATATTATCATACAACAAGCCAGATATTAAACAAGGTTGTTATCTTCTGAAAAGGAGTCTGTTCACTTCCGAAATGTAATGGTGTTCTGTTATCATTATTGTTACTTTTTTATTATGCGAAGCTTCTAGGCAAATTAAAACAATTAAATTCTCCATCATCGCGATAACAGGTCAACTAAATCAAACGAAAAGAGTAAATGCAAATTAATACACTATTTTACAGGAAAATAGTTGTAGAATATATGTCTCCTTGATAAATATTTTCAGCCCAATTCCCCCTGAAAGAAAAATGTGCCACGTCCCATTTACTTTTTCAGAACATTTGGCACTGTCCAAATTGCTTCGTTAAAGAATCAGTCATTTGAAGGGAGTCACTTGCCAAAAAATTATATCCGGGTATTAATGGTGCTTGATATTGATGGTGATGATAAGGATAATGGAAGTGATGATTTTTGGTGATAATGATGTTAGTGATGATATTGGTAATAACAGTAATAATAATGAAGATAGTATTAAGAATGTTACTACTACAGCAAAGGCAGCTAATGATAATGAAAATGATAATGATAATTTCGAAATGAACATTCTGATCTGGATAAAAAAAAAAAAAAAAAGCATTGCTTGCGGTAAAGGCAGAGGATCTAGGACGTTGCATGAGTGTCTGATTAATTGGCACTTTCTCTTAAATTTACATTATGATGGTGTATTAGGAGAGCGAAAGAGTAGAGAGGAAAGAGAAAAGAGAGAGTGGGGGAAAGAGGGACGGAAGAAATGTGTATATGCACACACACACACACACACACACACACACACACACACACACACACACACACACACTCCTCATACATATATGTGTGTGTGTATGTGTGTACCTATACATGTTTCCTCCCTCCCTCCTTTCTCTCCCTATCTCTCTCTTCCCCTTCCTCTTTTCTCCGCTCTTTCGTTATCCTTTCTCGTACTATTCCATCTCAATGTAAATTTAAGAGAAAGTTCCAATTAATCAGCCAATCATTCTATAAAAGAGACAGAGACAGAGATAGAGAGATAGAGAGATAGAGAGAGAGAAAGAGAGAGAGAGAAAGAGAGAGAGAGAGAGAGAGAGAGAGAGAGAGAGAGGCAAGAGGAGGAAAGAGAGTAGTAGGAAGGGAGGGAGAGGGAACAAAAGAGAGAAAGAGGCAGAAAAGGGTGAAAAGTAGAATAAAATGAACGAAAAAAAAGAAAAAGAAAAAGAAAAAGAGTCCAGACAAGACAGACAAAATAATAATAATAATAAAATAATAATAATAATAATAATAATAACAAAAATAAAAATAAAAAATAAATAAATAAATAAATAAATAAATAAATAAATAAATAAAACAAAATAAACAAAAGAATCGAAAAAACAGGGGAAAATTCAACCCGAACGACCTCCCCCCCTCACCCCTCACCCCCCATTTTGTAACTACGATCTCAAGATCCTTTGAAATCCTCGTTAATGAGTGTGTATCATGCCATTCAACCTTTTGTGGCAAAGTAATGATTGCTGTTCACGTGTCGCATTTCCTGTGCTTGAGAACATGGAGGAAATCAGATGGTAGAACTGATTTTCTTTTTCTTTCTTCTTCTTCTTTTTCTTCTTCGTCTTTTTCCCTCCTTCGGTTTCTTCGGCATCTTTTTTTTTTCTTTTTTTCCTTTTTTTTCTCTCTTTTTTTTCGTTCTTATCTTGTGTATTCTTTCGTTTTCTTCTTCTTTTTCTCTGCCTCGTCTTTTTCTTTTCATCTTCTTTTTATTTTTCTTCTTCTCCTCCTCTTCTTTTTTTTTTACTTTTTTCCTTCTTTTTATTTTTCTTCTTCTCCTCCTCCTCTCCCTTTTTATCTTTTCCTTCTTCTTCTTCGTTTCTGAAAACATCTTACTCTTTCACAAATCACCTTTAATCAGACTCCGATCGGTATCTCTCTCGAGTGCCTCTCCTTCTGATCTTTCTTCTCTCTCTCTTCCTCTTCTTCTTTATCTTATTCTTTTTCTTTCTTTTTCTCTCCCTCCCCCCAATCCCCTCTTCCCACTTCCCACCTCTTCCTCCTCCTCCTCCTTTTCCTCATACTCTTCATCTTCATCTTTGTTCTTATACTTTTCCAGTTCCTCTTTCTCCCCCCCCCCTCTCTCTCCCCTCCCTCTCCCCTTCTCCACTTCTCCCTTCTACTCCTCTTCCTCTTCGCCCCTTCTCTTCTCCCCCTCCCCCTCCATCTCCTCCTCCTCAGCACTCCTCTCTTCCCCTTTTCCCCACCTCCTCCTCCTCTTCCTCCTCGTCCCCTCTCTTACCCTCCTCCTCACCCCACTCTCCTCCACCTTATCCTCCATCTCCTCCCCCTCCCCTCCTTCTCCTCCTCCTCCTCCACCTTCTCTCCCTCCTATTAGCACCATTTCTC
>NC_061844.1:20072572-20075072 GCF_019202785.1 Penaeus chinensis
CTTTTGCTCTTTCGTTTGCCGTTTTCCTCTTTTTCTCTTTCGTTTTCTCTTTTTCTCTTTCGTTTGCCGTTTTCCTCTTTTTCTCTTTCGTTTTCTTTTGCTCTTTCGTTCTTTGCCGTTTTTCTCTCTTTTTCTCTTTCGTTTTTCCCTCTTTTTGCTCGTTTCGTTTGCCGTTTTCTCTATTTTCTCTTTCGTTTTCTCTTTTGCTCTTTCGTTTGCGTTTTCTATTTTCTCTTTCGTTTTCTCTTTTGCTCTTTCGTTTGCCGTTTTCCTTTTTCTCTCTTTCGTTTTCTCTTTTGCTCTTTCGTTTGCCGTTTTCCTCTTTTTCTCTTTCGTTTTCTCTTTTGCTCTTTCGTTTGCCGTTTTCCTCTTTTTCTCTTTCGTTTTCTCTTTGCTCTTTCGTTTGCGTTTTCCTCTTTCTCTTTCGTTTTCTCTTTTGCTCTTTCGTTTGCCGTTTTCCTCTTTTTCTCTTTCGTTTTCTCTTTTGCTCTTTCGTTTGCCGTTTTCCTCCTTTTTCTCTTTCGTTTTCTCTTTTGCTCTTTCGTTTGCCGTTTTCCTCTTTACTCTTTCGTTTTCTCTTTTGCTCTTTCGTTTGCCGTTTTCCCTCTTTTTCTCTTTCGTTTTCTCTTTTGCTCTTTCGTTTGCCGTTTTCCTCTTTTTCTCTTTCGTTTTCTCTTTTGCTCTTCGTTTGCCGTTTTCCTTTTTTCTCTTTCGTTTTCTCTTTTGCTCTTTCGTTTGCCGTTTTCCCTCATTTTTCCTCTTTCGTTTTCTCTTTTCTCTTTCGTTTGCCGTTTTCCTCTTTTTCTCTTTCGTTTTCTCTTTTGCTCTTTCGTTTGCCGTTTCCTTCTTTTCTCTTTCGTTTTCTCTTTTGCTCTTTCGTTTGCCGTTTTCCCTCTTTCTCTTTCGTTTTCTCTTTTGCTCGTTTCGTTTGCCGTTTTCCTCTTTTTCTCTTCGTTTTCTCTTTTGCTCTTTCGTTTGCCGTTTTCCTCTTTTTCTCTTTCGTTTTCTCTTTTGCTCTTTCGTTTGCCGTTTTCCTCTTTCTCTTTCGTTTTCTCTTTTCTCTTTCTTTGCCGTTTTCCTTTTTCTCTTTCGTTTTCTCTTTTGCTCTTTCGTTTGCCGTTTTCCTCTTTATCCTCTTTCGTTTTCTCTTTTGCTCTTTCGTTTGCCGTTTTCCTTTTTCTCTTTCGTTTTCTCTTTTGCTCTTTCGTTTGCCGTTTTCCTCTTTTTCTCTTTCGTTTTCTCTTTTGCTCTTTCGTTTGCCGTTTTCCCTCTTTTCTCTTTCGTTTTCTCTTTTGCTCTTTCGTTTGCGTTTTCTTCTTTTTCTCTTTCGTTTTCCTCTTTTGCTCTTTCGTTTGCCGTTTTCCTCTTTACTCTTTCGTTTTCTCTTTTCTCGTTTTTTGCCGTTTTCCTTTTTTCTCTTTCGTTTCTCTTTTGCTCTTTCGTTTGCCGTTTTCCTATTTTTCTCTTTCGTTTTCCTCTTTTGTCTTTCGTTTGCCGTTTTCCTCTTTTTCTCTTTCGTTTTTCTTTTGCTCTTTCGTTTGCCGTTTTCCTCTTTTCTCTTTCGTTTTCTCTTTGCTCTTTCGTTTGCCGTTTTCCTCTTTTCTCTTTCGTTTTCTCTTTTGCTCTTTCGTTTGCCGTTTTCCTCTTTACCTCTTTCGTTTTCTCTTTTCTCTTTCGTTTGCCGTTTTCCTCTTTTTCTCTTTCGTTTTCTCTTTTGCTCTTTCGTTTGCCGTTTTCCTCTTTTTCTCTTTCGTTTTCTCTTTTGCTCTTTTCTTTGCGTTTTCCTTTTTTCTCTTTCTTTTCTCTTTTCTCTTTCTTTGCGTTTGCCTCTTTATTCTTTGTTTACTTTTCCTTAGTTTGCCGTTTTCCTTTTTTTTCTCTTCGTTTCTCTTTGCTCTTTCTTTGCTTTTTTCCTATTTTTCTTTTCTTTTCTCTTTGCTCTTCTGTTTGCGATTTTCCTTTTCTCTTCGTTTTCTCTTTTCTCTTTTTTTGCCGTTTTCCCTCTTTTTCTCTTTTTTGTTTTCTCTTTTGCTCTTTCGTTTGCCGTTTTCCCTTTTTTCTCTTTCGTTTCTCTTTTGCTCTTTCGTTTGCCGTTTTCCTCTCTTTTCTCTTTCGTTTTCTCTTTTGCTCTTTCGTTTGCCGTTTCCTCCTTTTCCTCTTTCGTTTTCTCTTTTGCTCTTTCGTTTGCCGTTTCCTCTTTCCTCTTTTTTTTCTCTTTTTTCTTTCGTTGCCGTTTATCTCTTTACTCTTTTCTTTCTCTTTTCTTTACTCTTTTTATTGGCCGTTTCCCTTTTCATCTTGTTTTTCTTTTGATCTCGTCTGTTTAGCGTCTTCCATCTTAAACTCTTTCTTGTTCTTTTTATTTATTATTTTTCTTGTTTATTTTTTCTTATTTATTAATTTTTTCATATTATATATAAATTAATGCTTATATTTCTATATATATCATACATGATATTTAAATCATACATAATATTATATCATACATATATATGTATAT